>NC_030431.2:4980000-5062500 GCF_001660625.3 Ictalurus punctatus | reverse complement strand
GGCGATGACAGATGTAGAGACAGCCAATCAGGTGACAGCTCTAACCTCAAACATCCTGTGATTTATTAATTAAAATTCTGTTTTTCCAGCTACCGCTAACTGTGTATTTCTAATTTTAACTTAAATTTTTCATTATTGCTGTTTGCAAGATGCAGTAACCTGGCAGTTTGCTAAATCATTGCCAGATTATTCTTTGTCACTCTCAACCTCTTTTTGTTTTGTTGCAACATGAAAAATATGTGGGTGGAGTCAGTGGTCCTTGTGGGCGTGCCTATAACATGACTGACATTGTCTTTCTCAGGTGTACGGCACGTGCACTTAGTCAGCCCCCCCCCCCCCCCCCCCAAACTACTTGGTTGTAGTTTTGGAACTACAACCAAAACACAGAGCACATGGTGCTGTTGCCATGGGAACAATCACTGTAGGCAATTTGAGTGTAGTGGAGGTCTTTATCCCTACTTTGTTCCCTCTTCTGATACCAGGACACTTTAAAGGGTGCCTCTGTAGTGCACTCAGGACTAAGGTGAGTGTTATTGGGTTCAGTTTAGGGAGTACATAGCGATATGATGGTGTGTGTGTGTGTGTGTGTGTGTGTGTGTGTGTAGGCTCTGGAGGCGGAGCTTGTGATGAAGCAGAGAGAGGTGGAGCGTCTGATGGAGAACGTACAGAAACTCCAGAGCAGCCTGACTGAACTCGCCAACTCAACAGCCAATCAGATCAGAGAATTACAGCAGCAGCTCGACTCAAAACATGCACTGCTGCAGGTCTGATACACGTACACACACACACACACCTACTACATAGTGCGCTCCTGTATGATTAATGGAAAATATTATGGACCTTTTTAATAACACTGTTAAAATATGTTTGAATGTTTAAATATGGTGCATTGTGGGTAATCTGCACCAGTGAGGGCCTGCTCCATTCATATTGATGCTAATCATACTGTGAGTGCACTAGTAGAATTCCAAAATAGTGCACTAAATATAGTGATTATGGTATGATTTAAATATGAAGAATGTATCCTATCTGGTACTGATCCCCCATAAAGACTTCCTGTAGGTATTAGGGAGTAAAGTGCAGGGATTAGGGAGCAGGGAGTAGTAAGGAAGAGTATGGAGCAAAGATTAGGGAATACAGAGTAGAGATTAGCAGTTAGGGTTCAAGGAATGGTGAGTAGGTAGTAGTCAGTAGGGATTAAGGAGTGAAGTGTAGGGATTAGGCAGTAGGTAATAACGGTTGGGGATTACAGAGGAGGGATTAGGTGGCAGGGAGTAGTCAGTAGTGGGTAAGGACTAGGAGCAAAGGTGCAGGGAGTAGTCATTAGGGAGTAGAGATTATGTAATAGGTACTAGTGAGTAGGGAGTAGATCTTGGGTAGTAAAGTGCAGGGAGTAGATAGTAGTGAGTAGGGATTAGAGACTGGAATAGGGTTTAGGGAGCAGTGAGTAGGGAGTAAACAGTAGGGATTAGGGAGTAGATAGCAGTGAGTAGAGATTATGGAGTAGGAAGCAGGGATTAGTGAGTAAGTAAAGTATGATGGTGTGATAGATGTTTCAGTGGACTTTTTATTTCTTGTTTTGTTTTTAGGAGCTTGAGGAGAAACTGGAGGCTCAGGCAGATTATGAGGAGATAAAAAGGGAACTGAGGTGAGTTATAAACATTTAGATCGTAACACACCACGTTTAATTTTTTTCTATTTTAGAAGTTGTATGCGTCACTGATTTTCTGAGGTTCTTTACATTTCCAGACGAAAGGCACCATATCGGTAAAAATGAGAAGACCGAATGTCTTTTTAAAGAAACGGAGCTTTTAAAGATGTATTTTGCAGGACTACTGGATTCAGAACTCTGTAACATTTGGATCCAACTGTATTTAGTATCGGCTTTAAAGAGCAACTCTGTGCTTTATCGACTCTCAGATCTGTAATGAGGTTGTTAACCCCGTTAGCGTGAGCCGTGAGCTAACTGATTAAATCTCGACTCGATTTGAGGCTATTAAAGTCGATAAAGTTGGCCGGTGGTGAATGTGGGCCGTTGTTCAGCTGTTGTACTGCATTTAAATCCGTCCTGATGGCCTGTTGGGACACATTCCACTGTAATGGAGGGAAATGTTTGGGGGGGGGGGGGGGGACTCGTTTAACGGCATGAACCGGACGAAGCATGGTGTGTTTGCACGCTGTGTTTTACGTCTATAACTGTTTAATCCTCAAAAAATTTGATTATGTTGAGACTTAAAATGTCCCTGCGGTCAAAGACCATGTGTTTCCAGAACACACACTAGTTTTATTTTCTGTAATAACAGCTTTATTATATTTAATTATAGAACACTTACGGTGTGTATAGTAATCTTTTATATTAAGTGTTCTGGCTCGGATGCTTCAGTAGTGAAGATAAACGTTGCTTCAGGGTGAGAAGTGAGCTTCTAAGTGAACTCCTTTCTTTGTTTTTGTGTGTGTAGTCCTGCTTGTATACATTTTTCCTACTGCATCTTAATTCACGACATTCTATCATCACTAGGGTCCTCAGATCCGTGGAGCTCGGTTCCTCGGAGCGTCCCGCAGAACAGGTAAGGCTTCAAGTCTTTACTAAGTGTCATCTATTTTCTTCATCTCCGAGCCCAGGAAGCTGCTCTCATGCTCAGGACTCCCAGTGAAACAAAAACAAGATCTGTACGATATGTTTGTGCACAGGGTTCCCCGACACAGCAGGACGCGTCGCTTTCCAGGCAGGACGACAGCGGCCAGGACAGAGACTGCGTCCCAAAACAACCCACTAACAAAGACTTCACCGGTGAGTGTTGGTGATAAAATACAAAAAAACATGAAATTTTAGCTTTATATGGAAAATATCTAGCACAGAGAAACACTGGCGCTGCCTCAGGGTTAATAACCGCATCCATATAGAGAATATTAACAACATAGGTAAATAAAATATAAACGTTAAGTGGTCTAGAACAGACTGGTGTAACACACTAACGTTGCTTATTTATGCTCGGAGAAATCCACAAATGAATGTATCCTGCAGCGAACATTTACAGAAAGGGCTTAAGGAGCAGAGGGAGCGAGTTAACGAAGCTTTGACCAAATATGAAAAACAGGAAACATGAACAGGTGCAACAGAAAGAGTGAGGGTTAATGAGGACAGAAAACGATGACCATAAAAGAAAAGCGGATAACAAAAGGCCTGTGAGCAGGATGGAATCAGTGGACCAGAGACACTTTTTAGGTCACTTTATTCCCTGTAGCGACACACTCAGGTAGGGGTGTGTGTGTGTGTGTGATTGTGTGGAACAGGAAATGTCAGGTCAGTACACACCTCTAGGCTTCTCCATGGAAACACTGGTTCTCCTTTGGCATGTGAATCTGGTTATAAACCTGATTGTAGTGTTTTAATTCTCACCTGAAGCCAGTTGAACATAATTCTCACCTGTATCCCTGTGTTTTAGTGTTTTAGTCAATCCTGTCCTTAATTCATTTCTTTCTTTCTTCACCAGTTTATCAGGGTTTTATACTCTCTGGTGTTTAATATTGTTGTCTCATTCAGGTTCTGCTGAGAGTCGTCTTCCTGCCCCGCCCTCAACCACACCTCCTCAATCTGACCACACCCACTCACAGACTCCACCCCTTTCTCAAATCCTCCTGAAGAGCAAAGCTGCACCGGAGTCGTCCCGCTCTTTTTCTTCTGATTTGTTCAGGCACAGCTTCAGTGCCGCTTTTCCTCCGCTCTCTGGGAAATCCTCAGTGAACTCGTTTCTCCAGCGGACGTTTGGGCAGAACTCCTACAGCGCGGACCTGCACACGGAGGAGGACGTGGACACGGCTGAAATCGCGCGGCAGGTGAAGGAGCAGCTGCTGAAGCACAACATTGGGCAGCGAGTGTTCGGACACTACGTGCTCGGGTTATCTCAGGGGTCCGTCAGCGAGATCCTCGCTCGCCCCAAACCCTGGAACAAACTGACCGTCCGCGGGAAAGAACCGTTCCACAAGATGAGGCACTTCCTGTCTGACGAGCAGAACATCCTGAACCTGAGGAGCATTCAGGGTCGACAGAGAGGTGATAAACAAATAACATTACTGATGTTATTAACGTTCAGAGAACTCTAATCACAAAATCGGCTTGTAAATGTTTACAAATATATATATATATATATATATAATATATATATATATATATATATATATATATATGGCTTCATTTCATTTATGGCTTAGAACTTCATGTAAGACACACCCACTTTGAACAGCTCTTAATTCCATATATGGATTCAAAGACACGCCTTCTCTAGGCCCCACCCCCTCACGTCAAACAGATCTACTGAGAAATTTCTATAAAACGAAGGTGATATGGTGGCATTTGGTGGTGGTTTGATTTTTTTCTCTCTCTCTCTGATTCTCTCTCTCCATCTGTCTACCTGCCTCTCCTTTTCTGTCTGTGTCTTTCTATACATCTTCCTGCCTCTCTCTTTATCTGTCGCTTTCCTTTTCTCTCTCTCTCTCTCTCTCTCTCTCTCTCTCTCTCTCAGGTAATATCACCAGTAGAGTCCGTGTTCCTGAAAGCAGCTCGGATGAATCCCGCAGGTCCTTTATGGATCAGACTAAACGGGACCTGCAGGGACACAAAAGTAAGTCGACTACAGACTGTGTGATGTCACTTCCTGCTAGTTTTTTTTTTCATGTATTATCCTGTGTATTCAGGAGGCAGCAACAGCAGTGTTTGAAACTCAGACCTGTTTCTTCTCTCTGTTCCTGCAGTTGAAGGTGTCCGCTCGTCTTTATCAGTTTCCTCGGATGACAGCCTTCCTTCCATCCTGGACGTTCAGCAGGTGGCGCCCGGTCCCACGATGACCTCTGACCTTTCCAGTTTGGGCTCCAAATTACTCGGTTCCTCCATTTCTGTGCTGCCTTACTCACCTCTGGAGGTTAACTCTGCGAAAAACACGTCCGCCTCCCCGGCCACCGACTCCTGGCGAGAGCAGTGGTGGAGCGCGATACAGTGCGAACAGCGCAAAGACACACACAGTCAGGAAGACACAGAGGTACGAGAGATTTATTGACACTGTAGGACTCTGGGGATATAGAGCCTTTAGAATAAGGTTCTCTGGGAATATAGAATGATAACTAAAAGCATTTGTATGTTATGGGAATCTGCCTGAGATTTCACACTGATCCACTAACTTCCTGTTCTCCCCTCAGCTGGGCAACATGGTGTCTGAGATTCCCTTTCCCACGCAGGATTACTGGAAAGACCAGCCGAGCACAGAGTCTCCATTTCTCAGAAGTTCAGAACAAAATCTGCCGATGTCCAACACGAACGAGACGCCTCATAGCGGCCCAGTGCTGCCTTCCTCTTCCTCAACTTCCTCGTCACTGCAAACAAAGCAAATGAAAGCCACGATGACGCCGCTGACGGCCGAGCAGTACGAAAGATTCATGTACCAGGAAGTGGATACGGTGGAGCTCACGCAGCAGGTCAAAGATAAACTCGCCAAGAATGGCATCTGCCAAAGAATATTTGGGGAAAAGGTACGAAATACGGAGGCCACGCCTCCTTCACTGAGACCGACATAGACAGAGGCCATGCCTCCTTCATTGAGACAGACAGACAGAGGCCACGCCTCCTTCACAGAGAACAACATAGACAGAGGCCATGCCTCCTTCACTGAGACAGACAGAGGCCATGCCTACTTCACTGAGACTGACACACAAGAGGCCACAACCTCTTCACTGAGATGACTGAACATGATTAGTGTCACTAACAATCAACAGACGATTGTTCTGAATCAAGAGATGATCAGATCTGAAGACTGAGTTTGTTTTGTGTGTGTGTGTGTGTGTGTGTGTGTGTGTGTGTGTGTGTGTGTGTGTGTGCAGGTTCTGGGCCTCTCTCAGGGCAGTGTGAGTGACATGCTCTCTCGGCCGAAGCAGTGGACTAAACTGACTCAGAAAGGCAGAGAGCCGTTTATACGAATGCAGCTATGGATTGAAGGAGAACTGCAGGACCCCATGAGGGGTAACACACACACACCTCATTCTAATGTAGTGTTTAAATTTTAGATTAGCCGTGCTTCCAAAATGGCGCAGCTGTCAGCTCGTGTTTAGTTTGCAGTGTGTATCGAAGCAAAACGTGTGTGTGTGTGTGTGTGTGTGTGTGTGTGTTTGTGTCTTTGTTTGATGTAAAAATCTGTTTTGTACACTGTATTCTGAATTTAAAGTCTGATGCAGTAACAAAAACAGTGACCTGGATTTCGAAGAGGAACTAACTGTGTCATCTCATTAATATGCAGTGATTTGTGTGTGTGTGGGTGTATATGTGTGTGTGTGTGTGTGTGTGTGTGTGTGTGTGTGTGTGTGTGTGTGATGTCAGTGCAGTGCATGATGAATTACATCAGCTATGTGACCTACATTAAGGAGCATTAAAGCAGACTAAAAGAAATTCTCCTCCAGGGTGTGTGTGTGTGTGTGTGTGTGTGTGTGAGAGAGAGAGAGAGAGAGAGCGCGATAGAGGCTGAGGGCACTGCACAACCCTTCATTAGTCACTGTAGACTGAATTCCACTGAATGTCATCCTGCCCTCTAAGCGAATACACACACACACACACACACAGAACACAGTACAGTACAGTAATGTTTCTTTGTTCTGTCTCAGCAGAGACTTTGGCGAGTGTTAGCCCCGCCCCAGAGTCTCCTGAAAGCTCGTCTGAAGAGCTCATTAAGCTCGTTAGAGACCAGCAGGAAGAGGCAGAGCCTGAGTCACGTGACACCGCAGCCAGCATGCAGGATGTGTTGGTCACGCCGCCGGAACTGGACACCTACTCCATCAGCAAGAGGGTCAGAGAGGTGCTGAGTGATAATAACGTCGGTGAGCCAGAAAGCGAAATAAAATATGTCACGTCTCTCCCTTCATTATCACCGCTGAATTGTAGTTAATACGACTTGTACTTGATAAATAAAATGTTTTAATTATGTACACTGTGTGTAATTAAATGTTTGTGAAAACACAAGATGTAACAGATATAGTTGGGTTTAAAATGCTGAAAATAATTTAAATAAAATAATTTTGTATTAGTGTGTTTGTTGGAGAAAAAAAATTCAGTTTCTAAAGGCTGATTAATAATTAATAATTTATTAATAATTTTTGAGTTTGTCATTAATGACTTGTATGAATTAAGATCCATATGTGTTCATGTGTGCACGTGTGTGTGTGTGTGTGTGTGTGTGCAGGTCAGCGTCTGTTCGGTGAGGCTGTTTTGGGTCTGACTCAGGGTTCCGTGTCTGATCTTTTGGCTCGGCCCAAACCATGGCACAGACTCAGTGTGAAAGGCCGCGAGCCGTTTGTGCGAATGCAGCGATGGCTGAACGACACAAACAACATCCACAAACTGAGAGAAATCAAACACACTGAGAAAAAAGGTACAGCATTCTCACCTTAGAACACATACACACACACACACACACACACACACACACACACATGCACCTAAAATCTCCATCACAGGTTATAATGCATCCTCATGTCACCAAACCAGAACCACCAATGGAGCAAACGCAGTCATATTTACAAACACAAAATGTCCACTGGCTCCGCCTCCTTCTCTCTGTGCATACATCATTTGGATATTAACATATTTAGCACAGTGAACACAGGAAAAATACACAAATACACAAATATTTCCCTACCTGAAGAAATACAGCACTCGGCTAGATCCAGTCATCAACACTAAGGACAGCTGAATACTCTGAATCCTATTATACAAATAATTATACATTATTATATTCAGATGTCTGCTGAGTGTTTCCGAAAACTGGACTGAAGCGGTGCATGTTTTATCTCCTGTTATATTTATTTGATTAGATTTTATTCCGAGACTGCCCCCTACTGGTGCTGTAACACCATCACACTGTAACGGTTCAGCACAAACCGCAGGACGGATATACTTTCTGTTTTAGTTCTTGTTTTTATTTGAGTAGTTTTACTTTCAGACTAACAGTCTATTTAATAATAGAGCAATAAATGAACTCATGCTGCACTTTGAGTATAACAGAACTGTAACGGCAAAACGTATTTCAGTTCAATTTCTGTAAATGTAAAGAAGACATTCATGAAAGCAGTGAAGTCCTGGGATGTTTAATTGTTCTTAAAATTAATATTCTCTTAAGTGTGTTTTTAATCTTCAATTGAATCTTATTGTTGTATTTCAAGAACACTCCTCTACTGGTGTCCTTTATGATAATCCTGCTGTGTGTGTGTGTGTGTTGTCTCTAGTGTACCTGAAGAGGCGTGTGAGCTCAGTGTGTGAGGACGCTGTGCTGGACAGCGGTATGTGTGTGGGAGAGTTAGGACAGGAGTATGTTCCTCAGCTGAAGAAGTCTCGGGTGGTCCTCACTGCGCAGGAGAAAGAGGCTCTGAGGAAAGCGTATGAGGAGAAGCCGTATCCTTCGCCAGGAACCATCGAGGAACTCTCACAGCAGCTCGGACTCAAAGCCAGCACCGTCACCAACTGGTTCCACAACTACAGGTCAAACACTCGTAACACACTCTCCATGAGTTATTAAATTACATTAAATAAAATACATTATTATTATTAGTAGTAGTAGTATTAGTATAATTATTATTAACTAGTTTATAACGATTGCCACTGCTAGTAATAATGATAAAATATTTACATTAGGGATTAAAAAAAGGTTTAAATATATACATGTTTACACTATAAAATCTGTACCAATTACCAGCTATCACAACAAAGCTTTTCCAGTTACCATGACAACAAGACACTCTCCATGGCTACGTACATCCCAAACCACCAGACCACCATATTATTAATGATCTAATAAATAAATACTTTTATATATTATTTTAGATATATTGATTGATCTATTATGCAAATTAGCAAAAACAAATCTATTACGTTGGAAATTTGTGGGCGGGGCCTAGATAAATAAGAGGTAGGAGGGAAAGAAAGAATTACGAGCGTAGGATTTGCTGTTTTCATGATTTGGGCCAAAAGCGACTGCTTGTGCTATAGTGCCACTATCCGGCCAGTTGGGACCGCCCCACCTGCCTGAGTCGGGTTCACTTCTGTAGGGCTTATGGGTTAGGGCTTTGGTCTGAACCCAAAGTTTCAGCAGAAATTCAGAAGAAGAAAACTCCTAACAAGAACAATAAGGTTGTAGCACTAAGTGCTTGGACCCCTAATAAAATATATCATTTATTTATTGGTGTGTTATTGTAAGTGGCTTTCACATACACACAGTGTATTGCGGTGTTTTGGGACTGAGCCGTACAGACGAGGCTGGAACACTTCCTGTTTCCTGTGTCCAGGTCTCGTATTCGGCGCGGGGTCTTCATGGAAGCGGCTGCAGTGAAATCAGACGGCATCTCCGAGGAACAGATGAGTGGAACGCAGGAGAGCGGCGAGCTCCCGGAATCCACGTTTAACTTCTCAGAGTCCTCGGCTTCGCCTGGAATCCTGAGAGACAGCAGCCTGCGCAGGCGGAAAGCCGCCAACCTGAACAGCATCATCCACCGCCTGGAGAAAGCGGCCAATCGGGATGAGGCTCACGACGGAGGCGACACGTGTGAGAGTCAGGACGCGAGCGCGGAGTGTGTGAATACGTCTTCATCAGGGTAACGTCGGTGTGGATCGTTAACCGGAGGCGGAGTCTCAGACAGAGCACTGTCAGTCAAACAGCTCATTAGCATATCGTGCCACGCCCACCAGGGCAGTCTCAGATCAGTGTGATCAGCTCTTATGTGAGTGTTTTATCTCGTTTATATGTTATTTAAAATTTGCTGGATGTTTAACAGACACTATTTTAGAATATTTGACACTATTTTCCGATGACGAGTGTCAAGCGCTGTGTGTTCAGAACACCTGTGTTAAATGAAATATAAGGAGGAAGAAAGGAGGAAAATGGTGGAGTAGTGAGCTGATAACAGATGAAAATAAAAATCAGCTCTCAGCAGTGCGCTCGGAGGACATGGGTTCTCCATGGCATGACAAGAAAACAAAGAAAATATTTTATTATTATTATTATTATTATTATAGGGCACTTAATGCTCTGCTGCGGCCCAACGGTGCAAAAATAAACCCCAAAACAATTAAAAACCCTTCAGCAATAAAGGCAGCAACTGTTAGTTGAAGCAGAAGCTCTCTGCTGTCGGCTCTATGCAACTCTGTTTTGGACCTTTTTATGCCAGAAAGTTAGACTTATTCATCTAAAAAACTCTTAAGTATTAACTCTTAAATGTCTTAAGTATGTGGTTGGTGTTCATTTTGAGCCCAGTGCCCTACTCCCTAATCCCTACAAACACCCCACTGCTTCATGGGTATTCACAACCACACACCTTATTCTCAATATCAGCCACATAACACCATCATCAGCCCTCAGTGGGCGCGTCCCAAATCATCTCCAACGGAGAGAAAGACGTTTTGTGAGAAATACGATTTTATGATATTAAAAAAAAAAAAAAACCTTTTAGTAAGTAAAACACTTTAGAATCAAGCGCCTTCGGTGGATTAGTGAAACGAAACACAGCCGTGAAACAACACTTTAACCCTCAGGTCCTTCGCATTAACGTTCACTTCAGATACGAACCGCACTTTATGACGTGTTTTATCATTTCCTCACGCAGCACGAGCAGGAAACACTCGCACGGGTGGAACGTACGTGTTTAATCTGCTTTATAATCACATACACCTAAAGCACAGCTTTTAAAACTAAACAAAGCGCTAACCAAACCCGGCCCTTGTGCGATTTAGTCGCTGTTTCGCACAAACAGACGTGAAACAAGCGCTAGTTTTAACATTTACTTTAGCATTCATTTTTCTCGTTCTTAAACAGTCGAGGTTGTGCTTATAAAATCCTGGCTCTTACGAGCACTCGAACACTGCACACGTTCACATTAGCTTGCTGAATATCACGCACGCTGACTCGCTCAGTGAAATAGCCCGTAGCATGGCGGCTGAAGGGGACATGAAGAGGGCGAGTGAATAAGGCTGATTCATTTTTCACTTTGTTTTATACGAGTCTAACGTTTTCCTTCTCCTCTCTTTATCTTTAATTAATAAGAATTATAACAATAGTAGCAGACTTTTTATGAGTTGATGTAGCGGTAGTAATTTATACAGGTATTTTATAAATATTAAAGTCTTATATAATTGTTTATATATATATTGGAAGGGAGGATAAACGATCAGCTTCCGTGCTGACAGATGAACAAACTGCCGGCAGTTCATTCGAACGTCAAAACATTAGAAATGTTACTTTTTAATATGTACTAATTAACTTTACACCTTAATTGTTCTGTTAATACTACTCTGTGCACTAATCATACAGGCATTGTAATGCATTATAACGCTTTGAAATGATGACTTGTAAAGCATTTAAAATCCCTCAACGCTGATGATTCTGATGATCTGATCATTTCGCAGTGAAACCAGTCACATCACGGTACACCAGGAGTTCCCAAACTTTTTTGGGCAAAACGACCCCAAATCTGTCTCTCTTCAAACTTTACACCGTCGTCGTGACTGTCGTCATGATCTGCGTCTCCAATCTAAACTCTGACCTTACATTCAAACGTATTCACTAATGTAGGAGCTGCAGAAGACTGGTACACAAAACTGTAATAAGAATCCCGGTTTGTGTTTAAACAAAACAACAACATTTGAACACTTTATTCTGTGAGTTAAATGACACGTTAAATATTTTACGCTCAGTTTATTTGAGTTGAATCTTCATTTCATCAGTTTTCTTTAACACAAAATCCTGCAGAGTAAATACAGTTCTCTCATTTGTCTCAGAACACGGTGTAAAATAACTTGAATAAATATAAACGTATAAAACTGAAATGCTCAGCAGGTTTGTCCCACAGCATCAGGAATAAATCTCATCACTTCCTGCCTCAGGTTTTGATGTTTAAAACCTTTTATTTTAGTAAACAGATTAATCACTAAAACCAGCAAAGTGTTCAAAACATTTAACTGGATTCGTTTCTAATCGTTAATTACAACTCAGTGTATGTTTATCTGCGAACGCTGTACGTTTAGCCCTCACATATGATTAATTTATTACACTTAATAAACTTACTGGCGTTTTTCTCATTTTGAATTTTTGAATTGAATTTTCTATTTTTTTCTCTCTCTTTTCAATCGAATGAAAGTGACTTTTATTGGTGTCTTTTATTTGAGTCGTTAGTGTAAAGCTCTCATTAAAAAATTGGTCCAATTTTTATATATACATATATTTAAAAAAAAAAAAAAAACGAAATAAAATGACTACAGCTCTGTTAGGGAGCTTATTTGCATATCATATACATGTTATTTACATATTATTTGCATATCATGATGTGTGATGATTTATAAACCAGGCAGCCGTCGGATTCAAGTCTCAGGTTAAACCTCCATTTTAAAACTTTATTAATGCATTTTCTGGTGTGTTTTATATTCTTCATTTTACTCTCTTTTTTTTTTAAGCATAAAATGGAGCTGAAGTGTAAATAATTAAAAAAACAAAACCTCCATTCCATTTTTTATATGTATCTAATGTTATTTGTATTATCTGTATTTACAAATGTATTCCGTCTTCCAGTTTTAATCCAGTGTGGAAACAAATCACTGTATCATTACTCATTTTTATTCTCTTCATTTTATTTGTTAGTGTTGAGATGTGATCATGGAAGTAAATATATTTTGCATTTTCAGTGTATACTCTGTCTGTGTGTGTGTGTGTGTGTGTGTGTGTGTGCGCGCTATTTTATACTTATGAAGTCATTTCTTCTATTTATTCCAATAATTAACACCAATTTAGTCTGAATAATTCAGGTTTTTTATTTGGAAAGTGATGGAAAAATAAAAATAAATGTTATAATTTCTAGTCTTCAGAGTTTTATTTATTTATCCACAATCCACTTGATGTACTTTTTTAAAATTATTTTTATCATTATTTATTTATCCATGTCCACAGATACAAGGTTAATGAAGATGCTGCAGTAATCACAATTATTGATCATAATTAATATATTATTATTATTATTATTATTATTATTATTATTATATGTATATGTCTGGCATTGAAATATGTGCAGTTGTCGGATAATACGTTTCATTTTTAGCTTTGTGTAGTTATTTAAAAATAATAATAGAGATAATATTACAGTAATGATTCTTTATTCTGTACAGTGCCTCCCTCAGACCCAATAAACATCACAGTACTCATTAACATGGCACAGAATTTACAGAAATAAAACTACATTCGTCTTTCTGACCTGTGTGTGTGTGTGTGTGTGTGTGTGTGTGTGTATGTGTGTGTGTGTGTGTGTGTGTGTGTGATTACTGAGAGGAAGTGAAAAGTTCTGTAACTCTGTACAAAACTCATACTGTTTAACTTCCATTGGTTAAGACGCTTATGTACATTATTATTATTTATTATAAGAACATCTGCCAATATGTGAATTGTGTCATTTGCATGAATTATTTTAATGCTAATTATACACAATAAAATATTTTGAGATAAATTAGGATTCATTTGTATTATGATTCTGATGAGACTGATCTTACCAATACCCATAATTGATCACAGATGAATTAGAAATGACTCTTTTCTCTGCTAACTGATTCCAAAAATATATTATCTTCTCTTTCTTCTCTGCATTCTTAGTTTTATTATTATTATTATTATTTTAAAAAAAAAATTCTTCTGCTTTATTTATTTATTGTTTTCTCTCTTCCTTGTTTCATTCCTTGCGGTTTTTCCTCTCTCTCTCTCTCTCTCTCTCTCTCTCTCAGGAGTGGCATTAACAGTCTAAACATTTGAACTTATTGTAATATATTTTTAAGTCCTTATTGTCCTCTGACGGTAAATAAATATTTATCTATGTTCTGGTATTGTACAGAGTCCAGAATAAACTTGAAAATAAACGGTTCAATCCTGTCGGATTAGAGACGGATTAATACATCATCCATTTGCAGACTTCATACTGAACAAAATGGCCGCCGCTACAGCTAGCATGATGCCTACAGCTAGTTCTGACATGCGTCCCAGTTTCCTGTCCTGAAACTTGTCTCCTTTCTGCCTCTTGATCTCCTGCAGACGAGCTCGGATGTATTTCTGTCGCTGCAACTGCTCTCCGTAGTGCGCACGGTAGAAAGTGTCGAAATCAAAGACGTTCTGCGATCGAGCGCCGGCCTCTGGAGAGCGATGGTTTCTCGTAGCGTCGCTCGAAGATCGGCTCGTGGTCTGATTCGTCGCAGTCGGTCTGCTCGAACCCCGGACGTCGGCCTCGCTGAGAATCCCGCTGTCGTATTTCTTGCGTAAACTTTTATTCCCCAGCACGTTGTAGGCCTCGCTGATCTGCGAGAATCGTGACGCGGCGTGTTCGCTGCCTGCGTTTCTATCGGGATGGTAGATGAAGGACTGTTTATAGTACGCAGTCTTGATCTGCGGCTGAGTGGCTTTTGGAGAAACCTGCAGAATGTCGTAATAAGCATGTTTCGTTCTGTATAACGGGATTTCCCCTGTGCTCGAGGTTCGAAATGATCTCGATGCGTGTATCCACCTGCGAGATAGAACACCGTAGACGTGGATCGCTCCAGTCAAAGCAGAAACGTCCAACCTTTTTTTACTGGAGGCCAAAAAAATATATGGAATCGCCGTCCACAGGCTACCTGTAATCATAAACACATTCATTAGCCTAATAATCATCAACCATCAAGCCATAATCACATGGCTTTGTAATTAAAGAAATATCCCTTTAATACCCCAACTGAAAGCCTACTTCTGCAGCTTTTCCTCAGTTTTAATGAGAACAAGAAACAAGAGCCAGGATATTGAGACACTTTCAGATTTACAGATTTTTAAAAAAAATAATAGGTATTATATAATATTTATAATAACCTTTCATTAAACGAGGGAGGAAATTATCATTATCAATATTAATCTGCTGATACAGTAATGGTTGAATATGGCGGCATCTAGTGGTGGAAAGAAGACTCTGCGTGCATTTTACTTTCATAGCAGCTATATTTATTTCTGAAATAATGTCATTTTAATAATGCAATAGCTCAGTGTTTATATGAGCTTCAGTGAACAGGAAACCCATTCAATACACCTGTTTCACCCCTACACCGCCTTAAACAGGTCATTCAATACAGACTCCAAGCATGTTCCTCCAAGATAAACTGAATAACAACACAAACGGAAGTCTCTGACGCTCATTTCCTCCGCGCATTATCTGAGCTGCTGTGAAAACGTCAAAGTCCTACCGGCTCCTGAGCCGAGCCGCAGCCTGACCTCCGCCATAACGTGTAGAATTTAAAGGTCGAGTCCTAAATCACTCCCTGCTCCCTACATGCGCACTACTGAGGGCACCGAGTGATGAGGAGGAGGATTCAGGCAGCCTATCTAGTGCACTCTGTGTCCAACATGAACCCGTTTCGGGGTTCAGCCCGAAGAACTTGCTTTACTTCCGGTTACAACAATAAGTGACCAATCAAAACGGCACTTCATGGCACGCGTGTGAAAATGTAACCAATCAGGCTCGAGTAAGAATTCCTGCGTCACGGATTGGTTATATGGAAGTGTTGTTGTTTGACATTTCTATATTAAAAAAAGCAGAGGATTTTATCCGTAAATTATAAATTATAATAATTAAATGTAGTAAATATTCTGAACAGCTGTGATGAGATGAACAACCTCAGCCTACTCATTTATTAATTTATTTATTCAATGTAAATCTCCGCCCACTTTATTTCTTGCTCACTTAGACACGCTTGGGCATGGAAGCTTGCTTTATGTAACTATTATACAGCGTGTGTTTAAGGATTCGGGGCGTGGTCTAAGGGGCGTGGTCTGAGGTGTTTTCAGGCAGCAGCTGGACCGTGATGTGAGACAGAAACCGTGAATCTCCATCTCTCTTTGTGTGGTTTTCTCTTCGGACTGAACCCCGCTACACACACACACACACACACACACACAGTTCTAGTCGGGTTCTTTAGTGTGCATGCAGCAGAATGGAGCAGGCGAGACACCTAATGGAGACGCAGGAAGGCTCTCCTTCAGCCCCGCAAGCTCAGTCAGCTCGGCTGCTCTCCTGCCCGCGGCCGCGGTATCTTCATCTTCATCATCAGCATTACCATCATCATCATCATCATCATCATCTTCACCATCATCACGGCTGAGGAGGATCACTCAGGAGGTCCGCGGAGTTCCTCCTCAGCCCACAGTCATGGTCGTGTTCTCGGCTGCGAGGGACAGCGAACCAGCTGGAGATTCCGCCATGTCCAAGTCCGAGGAAGAGAAACGCAAAGCAGCCATTTCTACTCCGAACAGAAACTTACCCAAATCCCTGCGCACCTTGAACGCACCCCAGGAGGTAAACAGGCCTGGTTTATGCCTTATTTATTTAAATGTATTTTTTATGACAGCAGTTTTGAGGTCCTCAAACATATCAGCTTAATATCCATATGTGTGTGTGTGTACTGTTCTCACTTACACAGGTGTCATGTTTATTTGTTTATTTTATTTATAACTCTTTTAATTCATTCGTTACGTGCCAGTGTTTTCATAGCACTGAACGTTGGCGTTCTCTTCCCGTTTTACGTCAATCTGAAATCTGATTGGTGCGTCATGGCACGCGGAGGACAGGCGGCGCCTCTGATTGGCTGCTCTCACGCTCCTGTCACAATGCCTGCTCTGTTAGGGTTTAATCCTGATTAATTAATCATGTTTAGGAAAAATCCACTCATAATAAAGATGTCTATAAACAGCAGAGGCACTGGTATGGTTACTGTAATGTTCTTTAGACTTATCAGGTCTGTTTAAAGCCGCACATCACATCTTAAAAGACTCATTTTTTTTTATCTTTTATTCCAGTTATTTTATTTGCAGGATCTCTTATTCCATTACAGTGCAATGATTTTCATATTGAAATGTAATTTTACATGGAATCTGGGTCAAGTGTGTACTTTTCACAGTTTCGTAGATAAAAGCTAATTAAAATATTTAAATAGATCCTGATGGTAAGGCCCAGCTTTAAGGCCTTCTTCCCAGTGTATGTGTGTGTCTCCCCTGTGTGTGTGTGTGTGTGTGTGTGTGTGTGTGTGTGTGTGTGTGTGTGTCCTAAATCAGCAACTTGGTTTGTTTTGAAAAAGGTCACTTTTGAAATCTAGATAATAAACATAACAGCTGTAATTTAACAAAATACCAAGAAACAATGAATGCTTCAGAATGACTCATTACATCGTATAAGGAAATATCAGTATGGATGATTCTCTTTGCCGTAGTTTCCTGAGGTGATTCCTCTGAACGTAGGAGGGATGTACTTCACCACACGCCTGTCTACGCTGCGCCGGTACGAGGACACCATGCTGGCTGCTATGTTCAGCGGACGCCATCACATTCCCCAAGACGCTGAAGGGCGATACTTCATCGACCGAGACGGAGCTTATTTTGGGTGAGGATATTTGACTGTGTTATAGTGAGACCTCCTTCATTTCTGTGCTGGTTATTACTTATTTATTACACACATACACACACACACACACACTTTTTATGTAATTATGCACTCCTGAAACCATCAGCCTTTCTCTAATCCATGTTTACTGCGCTGTGTGGAACACAACAGTGTGTATTAGTGCTGTCATCATGAACATGTGTGTGTTTGTTTTTCCTGAGTACAGTGACATTCTGAACTTCCTGCGTGAGGGTGAGCTTCCTCAGAGGGACCGGGTTCGAGCCGTACACAGAGAGGCTCAGTATTACTCCATCGGGCCGTTGTTGGAGAGGCTGGAGGACAGACAGCCTCTGACCGGGGAGAATGTCCGACAGGCATTCCTCGACCTCCTGCCTTATTATAAAGGTCTCACACACACATCATTTTATATTTGAATGTATTTTATCTTAACACTTTATTTCTCATACCTCATAGAAACAAGTCGGAAATCTGTCAGAAGTGCAGATTACAAAAACTTTATCTCTGTTTTTTTTGTGTTTTTATTTTCATCAGTTTCGGGTTCACTGAACTGAATAAAATGTATGATTAGTTATATATTTTGTTCGAATACTAAATACAGATCCATGTGTTTTCGGGTGAAATGTGTTTTTGGTACTAAAGTAATGACACTCTAATTTAAGAATATATTAAGAGAGCAAAATGTTTAAAGCAGTTATTTTGGAATTTTATATATATATATATATATATATATATATATATATATATATATATATATATATATATATATATATATATATATATATATATATGTATATATATATATATATATATGTAGATAGTAATATGCTTATTACTACCCAGTAATCTATGTAATGTACAGTATTATGATTTGGTGTGTGTATATTATTGGATGGATTTTGACACGTTATGGACGTGGCATCACGAAAGTTGTGAAATTTATTACTGTATAAACAATTGAAACAGAAATAAAGAAACATGAATCTGCTCTGCTTTTTACTCTATAAAATAGAGCATATCTATAAAATGTGGAACGTTTTTCCTTCACGCAATCAATCCTTCCACATTTTTGTTTCGTAATGAAATGAAAGGTCTTGGTCGTGTTTGTGTTTGTTTTTGTCCCTCAGAGAATCTGGAACGCATCGTGGAGATCGCGAAGCTGCGAGCGATGCAGAGGAAGGCTCGCTTCGCCAAGCTGAAGATCTGCGTGTATAAGGAGGAGATGCCGATCACGCCGTACGAGCGTCCGCTTTTCAACTCGCTGCGGTTCGAGCGCTCCGAGAGTGAGGCCAAGCTGTTCGAGCACCACTGCGAGGTGGATGTGTCGTTCGGGCCGTGGGAGGCTGTGGCCGACGTGTACGACCTGCTGCACTGCATCGTGAGCGACCTGGCCGAGCGCGGCATCACCGTCGACCAGCAGTGCATCGGAGTGTGTGACAAACACCTCATCAACCACTACTACTGCAAGAGGCCCATCTACGAGTTCAAGATCACCTGGTGGTGAAGGAACGGCTTCTGCTTCTGGACAGAGCGTTCACGATGCGGGTCTGGTTTTCCGTTCCTTTAGGAGATTGGGAGCGGGTCGCATCCGTAACACTAAACCTAAAATATTTACACATTTAAGATCGCGCAGTGGTGCAGGACGGGTACTGAATCAGGTCTGAGTTCTTTTAGGAGCCTTCAGTTACTGTAGCAGGTCCGGGTTCCTCTGAGAGCTTGCATGAGGGCAGCAGACCTAACGCTAACGCTAACACTTACGATAATCGCTAATCCATCTGCGCTAAAGATCACATAGTGAACTACGTTTATAGTTTTTAGAGTGAGCCCCGCTGCTTTGGGGAACTTGTGAGAAGGTTACAGTTCTGACTTTCAAGAACTGAAGATCTTCTTCTGCAAAAACTTTCAGGCAGTCCATCTATGAGCTTAAAATCACTCAATGCTAAACGTTTATTACTTATTGGAACAGGCCCGGATCCTCTGAGAACTTTAAGATCGCTTAACGATGAAGGGGATTTGAGGTTCTTGTAGGAGAACATTCCAGATCAGGAACATTTTAGATCGTATCATCACCCACTTCCACTAGTACACCACTAAGTCCCCTTGGTGGTGAAGGGCTGGTTATAGTTATTGGAACAGGCCCGGGGCTTTAAGGACCTCACAGGAAGGTTAGAGGTTCAGCTCACTTGTTGTCGTTCTGGTTCTGGTCAGGATCTTCATCCTGAATGTCTGCTGCTTCTGTGGGAGATGATTGTTGAAGTGTTGTGTTTAGTGTGTAAGAGCCGGTGTGTGTCCTGTCCCGAGTGACTGTGGTCGTGTCTCGCTGCAGTGTGTGGAACAGTGTTTTGGTGTTTGTGTGATGGAATTCTCCACAAGTTTACAAGATTCATGCTGCCTTCGTTGTGCTTTTCATCTCAACCTGTTGTCCAGATATTTGGGCGAATGCAAGACCCCATGCAGGACTGTTTCCTTATCTCACTGTACATGTTGTGAAGAATTCAGTCCAAAAATAACCACAACTTCAGATAAGCTCCAGCGGTTTATTAATAATAGCTCCGTATGCAACGGGCCACCCTTTCTTCAGGTGCGCAAGTTGTAAGGTGTTTCCGCGCTGTCTGCCTGACAGTTATTCAGTAATAAGCTGTAAGCTGTAGTGTGTGTGTGTGTGTGTGTGTGTGTGTGTGTGTGTGTGTGTGTGTGTGTTAAGCAACGCTGCACTGAACTGACTGTTAGTCTCCTTATTGTCACTGAGACAGTTTCCTCTTCCCTTTGTAGCGCTCAGCTCTGATATTTCAGGCTAAAAGATCAGCTCAGCTGTAGCCGGAAGACCTCGATGTAACTAATCCATGTGTATTTTTTGTGTATAAATTTTTTTTTCTATGTGAGGGCTGTGAGAGCCGTGAAGCTGCATGAGCTCTCAGGATAAGCGGCGGCTTTTATTGTCTGTTTAACTCGATGCAGATTCCTCTGTAACTCTGCTGCACTCCGGTGTAAATGAACCAAACCTCATGTTTGTACTGCTTCATTGTGCTGATAATAAACTCTGTATATTTTGCCATTTCTATGAAGAGCGAGTGAATCTGTAATCTTTCATATCATAATGAATTCCAGATGATAAATTCCCCATTTCAGGTTTAATAAATATTAGGAGGACGTTGTGTTTAACATGCTGTATTCGACGTGACTTGACTATACACCGCTATAAAAACTACAGCTACTGTACACGTTTTATCTAGTAAAAGAAATGTCTGAGTGCGAACGCTTTCAGGTTAGACTAACAGGGAATTCTCCTATGTGGTGTGAATGCTATGTTACTGCGCGTGTGGAGCATTCAGTTTAAAAAATGTTTTGTTTATATATATATATATATATATATATATATATATATATATATATGTGTGTGTGTATATATATATATATATGTGTGTGTATATATATATATATGTGTGTATATATATGTATATATGTGTGTATATATATATATATATATATATATATGTATATATGTATATATATATATATATGTGTGTATATATATATATATATATGTATATATATATGTATATATATATATATGTATATGTATGTATGTGTGTATATATATATATATATATATATATATATATATATATATATATATATATATATATATGTGTGTGTGTGTGTGTGTGTATGTATATGTGTATGTATATGTATATGTATATATTGCTTTTACATTGTACAAGCATTCACAATTAGCTTCAGTGAAACACAGGATTAAATCTGCTTTGTGCTTGTGCTTTTTCCTGATCAGCCACCCAGAATAAAGTTAAGAATCATAAAACAAGATAAACATAAAAAAATAACGTGTGAAAACCCAAAATAACAAGGTCAATTTTTCACCATATTCATATAAAGACTTAGTTATGTATCATAGCAGTTATTTATTAAAATATTTCATTATAAACAGAGACTATTACTATCAGAAAATCGATGTACATTCAATGTTACTGTCTTTATAAGTTTACATTTAAGACCTACACACAAAACACTGGCTTTTTAATAATGATTTAATTGAAAGAACTATAAAGAAGAGTTGTGGGTGTAAATACATCAAATAAAATAATCTGAGGAGTGCATAACATAAAAAAAAACAAACAAAAAAAAAAAACATTAAGTGTGTCCAGATACATCATTACACCACACAGGGAAAAGCCCTGATTCTTACACTCCATCTGAAATGTATGTTATTCATTATATATATATATTTATCATTTATCATAGCCTATATTGATTATATACAACATAGTATAAGTGTGAAAGGCAAATGTATACATTTCTTCACTACGGAGGATATAAACACACACACACACACACACACAAAGAATTAATTTAGAATTAAGTCATCATATCAATCTGGAAGTAATAATGGATTCATTAAAATATACTGCCAAAGAGAATCAAATGTTAGATTAAGTGTGAAAACTTGCTCGTGTGTATAAGATATATTGAAAAGAAGGGGGAAGAGAGAAAAAAAATAAGAATAAGAGACTGGAATAAAGTTAGGTTGAGGTTGGACGTTTGGATATTTGTTGGATATTTGCAGAAATGTGGAAATGAAGGGACCGTCTCTAAAGTTACATATGGCGTGTTAAACACGTTTCTAACTTCAATAGCATTTGAAGGGAATGACTTACAGTCATATAACCAACTGTACAGTGTTCATCTAGGTGTCAGGTATAACGCACACCTTTTAGATTTTTGATATTTAACAAAATCATATATAAATATTGCCATGTATTTTATTACTGTATGGACTCATACACAAAATATATCATAATTTAAAGCTCAATAGCATTTAATATAATATATATATATATATGCATATATGCATTTATATATGTATTCATTTATAATAATATATTATTAATATATGTACACATATATGCATGTGTTATTGTGTTGTGTTGTTATATATATATATATATATATATATATACACAGACACAGACACACACATATATATATATATATATATATATATATATATATATATATATATATATATATATATATATATAACACAATAACACACACACATATATGTGTATATATAATAATAATAATAATTTATAGCTGACACCTACATGAACACACAGTTGGTTATATGACTGTATATGACTGTAAGTCATTCCCTTCAAATGCTATTGAAGTTAGAAACGTGTTTAAGAATGTCGTATGTAACTTTAGAGACGGTCCCTTAATTTCATTCGAATATCGAACGTCCAACGTCATACCAATTTTATACCGGTACTGAACTGTACTGTCAGTAAATTTGTGTAACACGAACAAAAAAAACCCCTAAATAATTTAAACAAATTCCCTTTTACTGTGGTTTTACGTTTGGCCTGAAAAGTAAATAAGCTCCTGTATATATTTAATATTAGGTATGTTAGTTGTATTTTCTTGAAAAATACTCTTTCTACAGAAGGTCACTGTGCGACTGATCCTCGCTTCTCTCTCACTGTCAGTGTCGCGTAGATATGACGTCACTTTGTTATTGCACCAGGCTGGGGACGTGTTGCTGTCGCTGATCAGGTCGGTCACCTTTACCTCCTTTATAACGGAACACTTGTCATTTTTGTTGAAATGATTTGACAGTTTGGATGTTTATGAAGTAGACTCTGAGTTTTTGTCTGTGTTCGCTGCAGCTAGTGTGTGTGTGCGCGCGCGCTAACGCTAACGCTAACTAGCTTCTACACAATAACACGAATAGCAAATAGCTGTAGTTATATCTACTTTATCCACTCTTTATTCCACTGCACAGAGTTTATTTAAAAAAAAAAAAGTCCTGAGCTTGGAGTTTGTATTTTGCATCGCTGACATATTAAATGCGTATTCCAGGTATTTCTCATACCACCTCTTATGACCTTGTTCTTAAATAAACTGAATGAGCAGCAGATTCACATTAAACCGAATGTTTTTCTGTGTTATTTATCCTGCCTTTTATATTTGATTGTTTCCTCCTGACAAATGAAGCTTCATGTGGATAAACTGAACCAGATTAAACATTAAAACATGCTAAATCATCTCTCCCTCAAAAGCAGTAGGTATTAATGAACACTGAAGTATGATTGGGTTTGAGTGAATGAGCAGGTCTGCGTTCCTGACCCTGGCCCTGATCCTGATGTTTATCTCCCAGATAAAATGCTCTACAGACTGGAACAGAGAGAGTTTTTGTCTGAAACGGAGTAATACGTGACTTTCAGACTCTGTGAGGGATGGCGTTGAAGTGTAAAGCTGTGTGAACTGAGAGCTGCACCGAACCGTGACCAGTTCCCTCGTTCTCTACTTCTCTAATGACTTCACTTCCTCATTTCCATCCAGTGTTTGTTTAATTAAAGCCGTTCTGCAGCTGCGGATCCTGCGCCGGGATATGAATTTATTTATTCATTTATTTATCTCTTTGCAGTTATGTTTTTGTTCTGACCTGCAGCGTTTTCTTCATATCTGACTGCCTGCTCTGTCCCACGTGAAAGTAAAAAAAAAGAACACGCCCTGTTGAGATCCTGTTCCTGATATACACCTCTACCCTGCACTCACAGTGTTTATTCCTTTGTGTGTGTGTGTGTGCGTTGTAGACGTGATGAGTCAGCGGTCCGAGCGACGAGGGATCCATGTGGACCAATCCGAGTTGCTGTGTAAGAAAGGATGCGGTTACTATGGTAACGCGGCATGGCAGGGGCTATGCTCTAAGTGCTGGAGGGAGGAGTACCAGCGCGCACGACAGAAACAGATCCAGGAGGACTGGGAACTAGCTGAGAAGTGAGTGAGATGAAAATTGGAGTAAAGCACACTGTCCATCCTTATTAGCAATTAATCGTGATTTCTTTATCACTGAGAGCCGTTTACGTAACTGTGTGAGAAATCCTCAAGTAAAACTGAAATCTGGCTCCAGAATAAATATCCAGCATATTTAGTCATTTCCAGCTCTAATCCTCTCGTTAGCGCTTTCTGATTTCACGCGAGACGCTGCCTCAGGAGGTCATGTTATACGCAATGTTACCCGATTCGCTGCTGATGCGCTTTGAAGTGCAGCTTGATGAGGAGTGTTTATTACACGTGGGACACGCCCTGGAGCTGTCGGAGTAGAACTGCGGGGTGCCTGTAAAAATTGATTCTAGGGAATTTTCCGGAGCATTTGGATTTGCTAGTTTGTTGATGCAAAGCGTAAAATTTAGAAAATGAAAAGTTGCTGTAATTTTCCATCAGTACGGTCTTCCTGTCATCGTATATGCACACACACACACACACACACACACACAAACACTTGTGTGTGCTGCAGGGTTTTCTACCTGGTCTTGTTTATCCTGTTAAACCTCCGTTTCTCCGTTCTAGGTTACAGAGGGAGGAGGACGCAGCGTACGCCAGCAGTCATGGCTCTCAGCCTCAGCCCTCTCTCACTCCCTTCTCCAAGTTTGAGGAGAAAAAGACCAACGAGAAAACGCGCAAAGTGACCACGGTGAAGAAGTTCTTCAGCCCGTCATCACGCAGCACCACGAAGAAAGGTACGAGAACTGTCACACATTCGAACAGCGCGACTGAGGGAGGGGCCAGGAGTGATTCGGACTCGTCTGTCTGTCTGTCCTTCTGTCTGTCTGCCTGTGTTTTGCTGTGTGTTTGCATCATAATTGTTGTCTGCTTGAGTTGTTTGCTGAAGTTCAGAAGACCTGCAGATGAGGTTACGCGTGCGTGCGTGCGTGTGTGCGTGTGTGCGTGTGTGCATGCGTGCGTGTGTGCGTGTGTGGGTGCGTGTGTGGGTGTGTGCATGCGTGCGTGCGTGCGTGTGTGCGTGCGTGTGTGGGTGTGCGTGCGTGTGTGTGTGTGCGTGCGTGTGTGTGTGTGCGTGCGTGTGTGGGTGGGTGTGCGTGAGAGACAACTCCCCCGGAATGTTTCCTCACCCTGTGCCCCGCCCCCATTCACGCATCACTTCCTCTTCTCATCATGTTTTCTGTTTAGGTGTGAAATGATGCAGAAAGTCTTCATCTTTTTCTCTTCATCATCAGTTTCATTTCATCTGTTATTATTTGTATTATTATTCTTCTTATTATTATTTCTCTCTGTTGAAGTTTTTCTGAGTGATTATTTAGGTTGATCATTTTTGTTTTGTTTTAATGTCCATCATCACCTGCACACTCTCTCTCTCTCTCTCCATCCTCCATATCCCGTCTCTCTCTCTCCATCCTCCATATCCCGTCTCTCTCTCTCCATCCTCCATATCCCGTCTCTCTCTCTCACTCTCCCTTTCCATCCTCCATATCCCGTCTCTCTCTGTCATCCTCCATATCCCGTCTCTCTCACTCTCTCCATCCTCCATATCCCGTCTCTCTCTCTCTCTCTCTCTCCATCCTCCATATCCCCCCCCCCCCTCTCTCTCTCCAACCTCCATATCCCGTCTCTCACTCTCTCTCCATCCTCCATATCCCGTCTCTTTCTCTCCAACCTCCATATCCCGTCTCTCTCTCTCTCTCTCTCTCTCTCCATCCTCCATCCTCCATATCCCCTCTCTCTCTCTCTCTCTCTCTCCAACCTCCATATCCCGTCTCTCTCTCTCTCTCTCCATCCTCCATATCCCGTCTCTCTCTCTCTCTCTCTCTCTCTCCAACCTCCATATCCCGTCTCTCTTTCTGTCTCTCTCCAACCTCCATATCCCGTCTCTCTCTCTCTCTCTCTCTCCATCCTCCATATCCCGTCTCTCTCTCTCTCTCCAACCTCCATATCCCGTCTCTCTCTCTCTCTCCATCCTCCATATCCCGTCTCTTTCTCTGTCTCTCTCCAACCTCCATATCCCGTCTCTCTCTTTCTCCATCCTCCATCCTCCATATCCCGTCTCTCTCTCTCTCCAACCTCCATAACCCGTCTCTCTCTCTCTCTCCATCCTCCATATCCCGTCTCTTTCTCTGTCTCTCTCCAACCTCCATATCCCGTCTCTCTCTTTCTCCATCCTCCATCCTCCATATCCCGTCTCTCTCTCTCTCTCCAACCTCCATATCCCGTCTCTCTCTCTCTCTCCATCCTCCATATCCCGTCTCTCTCTCTCCAACCTCCATATCCCGTCTCTCTCCCTCTCTCTCTCCATCCTCCATCCTCCATATCCTGTCTCTCTCTCTCTCTCTCCAACCTTCATATCCCACCTCTCTCTCTCTCTCCATCCTCCATATCCCGTCTCTCTCTCTCCATCCTCCATATCCCGTCTCTCTCTCTCCATCCTCCATATCCCGTCTCTCTCTCTCCATCCTCCATATCCCGTCTCTCTCTCTCACTCTCCCTTTCCATCCTCCATATCCCGTCTCTCTCTGTCATCCTCCATATCCCGTCTCTCTCACTCTCTCCATCCTCCATATCCCGTCTCTCTCTCTCTCTCTCTCTCCATCCTCCATATCCCCCCCCCCTCTCTCTCTCCAACCTCCATATCCCGTCTCTCACTCTCTCTCCATCCTCCATATCCCGTCTCTTTCTCTCCAACCTCCATATCCCGTCTCTCTCTCTCTCTCTCTCTCTCTCTCCATCCTCCATCCTCCATATCCCCTCTCTCTCCATCCTCCATCCTCCATATCCCCTCTCTCTCTCTCTCTCTCTCTCCAACCTCCATATCCCGTCTCTCTCTCTCTCTCTCCATCCTCCATATCCCGTCTCTCTCTCTCTCTCTCTCTCTCTCTCTCCAACCTCCATATCCCGTCTCTCTTTCTGTCTCTCTCCAACCTCCATATCCCGTCTCTCTCTCTCTCTCTCTCCATCCTCCATATCCCGTCTCTCTCTCTCTCTCCAACCTCCATATCCCGTCTCTCTCTCTCTCTCCATCCTCCATATCCCGTCTCTTTCTCTGTCTCTCTCCAACCTCCATATCCCGTCTCTCTCTTTCTCCATCCTCCATCCTCCATATCCCGTCTCTCTCTCTCTCTCCAACCTCCATATCCCGTCTCTCTCTCTCTCTCCATCCTCCATATCCCGTCTCTCTCTCTCCAACCTCCATATCCCGTCTCTCTCCCTCTCTCTCTCCATCCTCCATCCTCCATATCCTGTCTCTCTCTCTCTCTCTCCAACCTTCATATCCCACCTCTCTCTCTCTCTCCATCCTCCATATCCCGTCTCTCTCTCTCCATCCTCCATATCCCGTCTCTCTCTCTCCATCCTCCATATCCCGTCTCTCTCTCTCCATCCTCCATATCCCGTCTCTCTCTCTCCATCCTCCATATCCCGTCTCTCTCTCTCACTCTCCCTTTCCATCCTCCATATCCCGTCTCTCTCTGTCATCCTCCATATCCCGTCTCTCTCACTCTCTCCATCCTCCATATCCCGTCTCTCTCTCTCTCTCTCTCTCTCTCTCTCCATCCTCCATACCCCCCCCCCTCTCTCTCTCTCTCCAACCTCCATATCCCGTCTCTCACTCTCTCTCCATCCTCCATATCCCGTCTCTTTCTCTCCAACCTCCATATCCCGTCTCTCTCTCTCTCTCTCTCTCTCTCTCTCTCTCTCTCTCTCTCTCTCCATCCTCCATCCTCCATATCCCCTCTCTCTCTCTCTCTCTCTCCAACCTCCATATCCCGTCTCTCTCTCTCTCTCTCCATCCTCCATATCCCGTCTCTCTCTCTCTCTCTCTCTCTCTCCAACCTCCATATCCCGTCTCTCTTTCTGTCTCTCTCCAACCTCCATATCCCGTCTCTCTCTCTCTCTCTCTCTCTCTCTCCATCCTCCATATCCCGTCTCTCTCTCTCTCTCCAACCTCCATATCCCGTCTCTCTCTCTCTCTCCATCCTCCATATCCCGTCTCTTTCTCTGTCTCTCTCCAACCTCCATATCCCGTCTCTCTCTTTCTCCATCCTCCATCCTCCATATCCCGTCTCTCTCTCTCTCTCCAACCTCCATAACCCGTCTCTCTCTCTCTCTCCATCCTCCATATCCCGTCTCTTTCTCTGTCTCTCTCCAACCTCCATATCCCGTCTCTCTCTTTCTCCATCCTCCATCCTCCATATCCCGTCTCTCTCTCTCTCCAACCTCCATATCCCGTCTCTCTCTCTCTCTCCATCCTCCATATCCCGTCTCTCTCTCTCCAACCTCCATATCCCGTCTCTCTCCCTCTCTCTCTCCATCCTCCATCCTCCATCCTCCATATCCCCTCTCTCTCTCTCTCTCCAACCTTCATATCCCGCCTCTCTCTCTCTCTCCATCCTCCATATCCCGTCTCTCTCTCTCTCTCTCTCTCTCTCTCTCCAACCTCCATATCCTGTCTCTCTCTCTCCATCCCCCCATATCCCATCTCTCTCTCTCTCCCTCGCTCTCCATACTCCATATCCCATCTCTTTCTCTCTCTCTCTCCATTCTCCATACTCCATATCCCGTCTCTCTCTTTTTCTCTCTCTCTCTCCATACTCCATATCCTGTCTCTCTCTCTCTTTCTCACTCTCTCCATACTCCATATCCCGTCTCTCTCTCTCTCTCTCTCTCTCTCTCTCTCTCTCTCTCTCTCTCTCTCTCTCTCCATACTCCATATCCTGTCTCTCCCTCTTTCTCTCTCTCTCTCTCTTTGCATTATTTTCCTTTGATATGTTTCTCTCTCTCTCTCTCTCTCTCTGTACCTCCTCTCTTCATATGCTCCTTTCTCTTTCCTTCATCCTCACTGATTCTCCTCCCTTTGCCCCGCCCCCTTCGCTCACTCTGGGCATGTCCTGGTGTCTCTCAGAGAAAGAGAGGAATGAAGAAAGGGAGAGAGAAAGAGAGAGAGAGAGAGGAGAGAAGGTGCAGGGCAGGAGGGAGAGTCACGGAGAGATGCTGCTGCGAGATCTGAAGGGTATTTTTACACACTCGTGGGAGATCGGCTCTCCGACTGAAGGTAACCGGAGAGGCCGTGGCCGCGCCCCTTCACTTCAGACAACACTCCTGAGTGCTCTTCACTTAACACAACTAAACACGACTTACCACGACTCTCTCGCTTTCCCAAAATCACCACACACAGCAGGAAGGTGATGTAAAGTGAGTAGAGGTGAAGCTGTCAATTTCGGTGTACACGATCCCACTGCAACCCTCACAGTGATTTTGGGAAATCGAGAGGAAGTGACATGTCTCCTGACTTCCTGTGTGGAGTGTGAAGTGTGTAAATCTGCCTGGTTTCAGAAATGTAATTCTTCCTAAAGGATGGATTGTGTGATGTACAGCAGCTAAAACTGTTGAGAAGCTATAAATACTGTGAAAAGCCTGACACACAGTCTGAGAGCCGGCAGGACGCTAGTGAGAGAAACACAAACGAGAAAACCGTCGCTTTCAGTTCTGGCATTAATGATGAAAAAGAAAATGAAACCGTGAGAGTAGATGTAGATTGTGCTTTTTCACTTTTAGCTGCTGATCATCAGCCTGTTTACTCTCTCAGCTCTGTGTGTGTGTGTGTGTGTGTGTGTGTGTGTGTGTGTGTGTGTGTGTGTGTGTGTGTGTGTGTGTGTGTGTAATTGTGTAATAACACATGTTATGTGTCGCTCCGTTCGTTTGTGTGTCTTTGCGTCCCATCATCATGTTTTTGATGGACAGCTCTTGTTTCCAGACTCAGAGGTGGGTGTGTGAAATAAATAGAGTAGTAATAATAATAATAATGATAGAATCTGAGAAAAATATAAAAATAAAAAGTGTGTGTGTAGGGGTAGGGTAGGGGGGTTTGTAATATATGTCACATATTTATTTGCAGCAGGAGATTTTGTGATTGTGAATCTTTTTTAGATATATTAGCTTTTAGGGTCAAAGGTCAAACATACCAACGTGGCCCTCTTCCAAGTGTATGTTTGTGTGTGTGTCCCAGAGAGTCATGAGGCGAAGTCCCACAGTCCGTCGTTTGTGCGTCAGTCGAGTGTGGAGACGGATCAGGTGGCGCGGGAGTTTGTGGATTTCCTGAAGAGTCTGAAACCGGGACGAGAGATTCACAAACAGAGCCGAGCCTTTGTGGAGAGCATGGGTAATAAAAAGGTGTGTATGCAGAACGTTAGCCACCAGTGTTACCTTTTATCCTGGTAACTTCCTTGTAACATTCTGACAATTTGCTGGATAACTTATTTGTAATATCCTGGTTATTTCCTGCTAATTTTCTAGTGATTTTCTGGTAATTTCCTTGTAATTTCTTGGCAGTGTCTTCGTATTTTCCTCATCATTACCTGACTGTTTCTCTGTGTTGATGTTTCAGGACCTCGGCGCTGACGAGCTCTCCGAGTGCGTGCAGGATTTCTACCAGCACATGTCTGACCGTCTCCTCACTCACTTTAAAGGTAAATGATTACACAAGAAATTCACAGAACACCTGGAAAATTCCCAGAACAGCATATGTAATGTGTGTGTGTGTGTGTGTGTGATGATCTCCTTTTTAGGTTCCTCTGAGAAGGTGGAGCGAGTGATGGACCAGGTGGAGAAGTATATCATGACACGCCTCTATAAGAGTGTGTTCTGTCCTGAGACCACTGACGATGAGAAGAAAGATCTGACTACGCAGCACAGGATCCGGTGAGAGCAACGTCACACACTTCTGCGTTTACATCACACAGCCAGGATCAGTGTGTTTCTCTTCTTTTCAAACACTCTTACCAAAAACAGTAAATACACACTTCCTATTCAGAGTCAGTGATATAGGTGTAATATATACATAGAGGGAAAGTTCTCTGGAGTCTGATGGTGATGACAGTGATGATAGTAGTGGTGATGATGATGATGATGATGATGATGACGGTGTTTGGTTTTCAGGGCATTACACTGGGTGACCATCCAGATGCTGTGTGTTCCCGTGGATGAAGAAATTCCAGAAGCAGCTGATAGTGTAGTGAAGGCCATTACAGGTTATTGTTATTAGTCGTATTAATTAATTAATTAATTATAGTATATTTGTTCCATATTTTAATTTATATTATATAATTATAAGAATTCAATAATAATTACATTTATTCTTATTTTGTTATTACAACATTATTATTATTATTAGTAGTAGTATTACAATTAGTATTTTTAAAGTGCTATTACTATTATATATGTGCACAGTAAATAAAATTAAAATGCAGTAATAAAAAAAATTAATAAAGTACTTATCACAAGCATTATTAAATAATTAGTAATAAGTATTATAATTATATTATTATAGTAATTAGTAATGTCTTATTATTAATATTATGAGTATATTTTATTAATAGTGTCTTATTTGTAATAAAAATGTTTCTATATTCTGAAACTTTACAGGACTGAATTTTACTCCATTTATTCCAGACTGAAGGAGAACCTGAGAGATAAATATAGTGAGATATAGTTTGTGTTCTTGTTGTGAAAACAGATGTGTATTTTTATCTTCTGGTATGTTTGCTGTAGATGTAATCGAGATGGACTCGAAGCGTGTGCCGAGAGATAAGCTGGCCTGCATCACCAGCTGCAGCAAACACATCTTCAACGCTATCAAGGTGACGAAGAAGGAGCCGGCGTCAGCCGATGATTTCCTGCCCACGCTCATTTACATCGTGCTGAAGGCCAACCCGCCGCGCCTGCAGTCCAACATCCAGTACATCACACGCTTCTGCAACCCGAGCCGGCTGATGAGCGGAGAGGACGGCTACTACTTCACCAACCTGGTGAGGACTCGTATGTGTGTGTGTGTGTGTGTGTGTGTGTGTGTGTGTGTGTGTGTGTAAAATTGTACACACGCTAATAGCGTTTAAGTCACAGTAAAAAAAAAAACAACAACATTTTTTAAAATTGACTTAAAAAAAAATTCACGTGCTATATAAAACCAACTCAGAAATGAAAGAGGTGCCAATAGTTTTCGTTTCTGAAACACAAACAAAAGAAATTCACAAATTACTAAAAACAATATAAATAGAAAACAAGCTGTTTATAACAACAGCAGAACACAGACACACACACACGTCACTTCCTAAAGCTGCTCCTAATCAGTTGGCATAGATCCATTTGATTGGTCTGTGGAGTTTATCTGATGACATCATGACTCATTTGCATAACATTGAAGAAATTATTATTGATGTCGTAATTGCTGTTTGTGTAACTCCACCCCTCACATTGCTCCTGCAGTGTTGTGCGGTGGCGTTTATCGAGAAGCTGGATGCTCACTCCCTCAACCTGAGCGTGGAGGATTTCGAGCGTCACATGTGTGGCGGTGGCGACGGCGGCGGATCCGGTGATGTTTCTCCACGCAGGAGATCCGAGTCGTCGTCGCCGTGGCCACTCGAGCTGCTCTCGGCTCTGCAGGAACGTCAGCAGCAGGTTCTGGAGGAGGCGCGGGATCTTCAAGATGAGCTCCAGCTCTGGCAGGAGGGCGTGGCCCGCGAGGTGCAGAACATCCTTGACAAATACCCACTGGAGATCAAGAGGCACGCGGCACACACCATTGACTCGGAGAACGAGGAGAACGACAGGCTGCCTCCGCCCCTGCAGCCTCAAGTGTTCGCCGGTTAGAACCGCAGACCAAATTGAAGGAGTCAGTGTGAGTCAGTGTGAGTCAGTGTGAGTCAGTGTGAGTCAGTGTCAGTCAGTGTCAGTCAGAATCATTGTAAGTCTGCAAGTCAGTGTGAGTGAGTCGGCGTGATTGAGAGTCAGAGTTTCAGTGTGAGTCAGAGTCCAGACGCTTTCAGAATAACACTACTGCGTATTTAAACTAAAGTAATAACTGAGAACCTTCGCTTAAACAAGCAGGTTTTTCTGAACACATGACTCGTTGATGAGTTTCAAACCGGGATGTTTATTGAGTTGTGTGTTTTAGGAAAAACGATGCTACGGTCGAGTCGTGAACAGAAAGACACGCCGTTCGTATTTTGGTCTCCTCTCTTCTAGCATCTAACTCTCCATGTTTCTAAGGACGTATGATGCTGAGAAAGTTCTAAACTTCTGTGTATGTTAGAGTCTGTGACCATGCACATTGTTGCCTGTCCACACGTGCTCACACACACACACAAGAGAATTGTAATATAAACGTGTGCACTAGGGGGCAGTGTAATGAAAGTCTGCTGTTTCACAAGCACTTATGCAGAAGTTTAACTCGGACCTGACGAAGGCCCGATATTAATTACTGTACAACCCAGAGCTGTAATTGTCTGAGAGAAGATGATGATGATGATGATGATGCTCCTGCTCCTCTTTCTTCGTTTGATGTGTCCTGACATTGTGACCACTTCACAAAGTTGTTTTTTTCCCCCTCCTGAGCTTTTATTTAGTAATATTCAGAAGGACACGTGAGTTTATCAGCATGAATTTCACTTCTAGGGCATATGGGTGCTGCCTAATGAGGACCTAATGTTTACTGAAACACAACCTAACCCTTTTACACACCATTTACTTTCCTGTGCGCTCGTCAGATTTAGCTTCTGTGATCATTTCAGCTCAGGTCCGTTACTGATCACGGTGATTCCTGACCAGACTGACTATTGATAACTTTTACTTGTGCTGCAAGTGTGCACTGGTGAGGGGAAGAGTGTGTGTTTGAGTAAATCTTTCACTGGGAGCACACTCGTCTCCACTTGAAAGAACGTAACTGGAGGAATAAAACCCAAACACACACACACCATCACATAGCAGAGTCTCAGTGAGACCAAGTGCACTATTAATACCTGGGTGCTGTACTATAGCCCCCGTAGTGTGTTATTAGTGCATTACTACATATTATTTAAACCTTATAAACAGTTCCATCTGATATGTCCACTTCTCTTTCTCATCTAAAGCCCATCTGATGGATTATTCATGATTCGGCTCTTAAGATAGCCAAATGATTGAAGTATGGGTGTCAAGTGAAATACATATCTACTTTAGTATCAAACTGCATTTAAACTACTGTACAGGTGACACACACACACTGCATTAACTACTTTTTAAAGGCATTTGCTTTAAATTATGCAAGAAATATCTACGTTTGGTTATGGTACATTGTACAAATTGTCTTAATTTTTTTCCCCCGTTAACATTATTAATATATTATATTAATGTACAGCGGTGTGACATTGTGCCGAGAATCATAATCATTATACGTTATACTGCAATATTTAACCATACGTGCTTTAGGAAAGGAAAGATTATTATCAGAAGTACAGGTTTCTGGTCAGAATTTGTTTTTATCGGACAAATTAAAAGGCAGAATTTGAAATGTACACTGTAAATCATGATTAAGCTCAGGCAGGATGCGTACCGATTAAATGTGGAGACAATTGTTTGTTTGTTTGTCTTTTGATAACTATCTAATTTGCATTAATCTCAATTTCAAGTATATCTTTAAAAAAACTAATTGATCAGTAAAAGGTGGTGAACTCTTCACTTATTGTGAGTGATGATGTGTTTATAACGTGGATATTAACACCGAATAAACACCGAGTCCAGCGTTTAGAGTTCTTCAGCAGGAAACGCGGCGAGTGTGAGTCGTGTAAAACACTTAACGTTGGCTGTTTTAGAGCTTCGTTATCGTCCTGTCTCATTTTTTTTCTTTGCATCGTTTTTACACATTTCACAAACACACTAACTCTAATCGTGATCGAGGTGCTGTGGTGAGTGTGAGATTAAAATTTATACTGCTTTTATTTATAAGGTACAGATAACTGACTGGGATGTTGTTTCACTGTTCTGTAACGTCCTGTAAATAAAAAACTGAATATAAAAGCGTAACATTTTCAGCGGTGTCTGAGTATTTTTTTCTTCCTAAAATCTGAATGAAAGTTCAAGCGGTCGTAAGTCTAAAACCACGACCTGTTCACTTTATACTGCACTGTTTTATCCCTGAAAATACTGCTCTTTACGGTATACTGGATAAATATTCTGTTCTATTATTCTATTATTATTATTCTAATAATGTTCTATTTATTCAGTGTTCAGGTTTCAACACCTTTTAGCTTCTTGTCCTGCCCTGTGAAGTACTTATTACACCCCTAAGCTTATTTGGATAATTTGGTGTACATCAGAAAGGGACACACTCATTAACAAACAAGAAATCTTTTAGATGATCTTTCTTGTTTTTTGTTTTTGTTTAAAGGTTTAACATGCTTAACCTCATTTCAGGAGACATGTCTTCACGCTCAGCTGCTGTAACCTGACTGCAGATCTTTTATTTCTATAAAATCATTTGGGATTGGCTAAAACAGTTCAGCTGACATTCCTTCACATTCCTGCGATTCAGAGCGTTGTCTGGTCTCCAGGCGTTCTCACTTTAGAATATGGGCCACGTGTTCTTATGAGACGAGAACAGATTTAGGTGAAATGAATGCCACCCCAGTTTTCTCTCACTGCACTGAAGAGAGAGGCAGCACATATATGAGGATGAGAGATGGTATTAGTCCTGCTCCTTATGCACTGCACATTTGCATATTTTCCTGCTCTGACACACTCATGTGACCTTCGTGAAAGGTTTCCTAATAACATGAACTGTTAGAGCGAAAGTAATGCCAACAAGTGCAATCCTGAAATCATTCAGCAACAGGAAACACTGATTTATATACAAATATACATATATATCCTACATTTTGACCTGCCGTTGCGTCATGTCAGGTGATGTTACACTTTTTGGGCAGAAATAATGAATAAGGTGATCTTTATAGACTAAAGTAATGAATACAGGTATATTTACTGGTATTTAGAGTGGGTAGTAAGATTAATAGGATGAGCATGAGCTGGTTTCACAAAACCCCGCCTCTGAATCACAAACACGCTCCTGATTGGGGGATGTGAATTCTAAGCGAGTCCTGCGATTGGTTGACTCGGTTTCCCATGGCGACATACATTGACAGCGCGAGCCGCATTTGGACGCTATGTTTTTTTTTTACGCTTAGCTTAGCATAACATGTATTAGCTATAGAGTGGACAGTGAAGTCTGTAGGGTTTTTCAGTTGGTGTAATTTCATGTAGATATTCGATGCTAACTACAACGTGAGGTAAAGGGCAATAGGTTGCTGATGTTAGCTTTGTGGAGCTAGCAGGATAGCTAACGTTATTAGCTACTGTAATATTAGCTTGCTAACCGCTAGCATTATTTTTCTTCAGTAGGGCTTGTGGAAGATCCCGCCCCTGCACACGATTGGCTAGCAGTACCCCGCTATTTTTGTTACGATTGGCTGGTGGTTTTAATGTCGCGCGCGAGCTGAGCGCTGATTGGACAGAATCTATTCGCTTGAGGATTTGTCGGAAAACGAGGGTTGAAAGAAAAATAACGCCAGGTAACATGCTAGATAATTAAACCGTAATATTTATTAATCGGGGTTTTCAGTTCTTTCTGCACGGATATTATACTTAAATTCGACTCGGTGTTCAGTTGTTAAAACGGATAAAACATGCTAGATAGATATATAAACGAGTAGAGAGTCAAGTCCGAGCTGGAGCTGGAGCTGGAGGTGGCTAGCTGAAACCTGCATTATTTAATCCTGATGAATATGTGCATTTATGTTTTATTTATTTTTCTTTAAAGAAGAATTTGTATGATATTGCATGTTTGAAGTCATTTCTAGCAATCAGATTTGTTGTAATAGTAATACCATAATTTTATACATCATTTCATTCATTCTAGCATGACAAAAACTGGGGAGAAAAACCCACCCACCTGTAAAAATGAATGAATGACTTACTTACTTAATTAATTAATGAATTAAGGAAAAAGCAAATTAATGAATTAACACCAACGCACGAGACAGGATCAGGAAAGCTAGACTCAAAACCCATTCAGCTGCTAACAAAACTGAAATTAAGGTCTTGACCTCGTTCTGAGCACTTTGTATTTAGTATTTAAAAAAAAAAGGTTTTAGACGTTATAACTTCACAAACGTGTAGAATTCTGTATAAGCATTAAAAAAAAAAAATTTAAACAGTGGTTGATTTTTATCTACACACATACTGTGTGCTTCTGTCTTTGTCCTTTTATGAAATCAGCTCCTGGGTTTAAGAACAATCGTTCTGATCACTTCAGCTTACAGGAAGTGAAGCTGGCCGACATGGACGAGCAGAGCGTCGAGGTACGGCACATGGGGTTTTAATATGGTTTCAGACATAAATGGGCTCGAGTGTACAGAGGGTAAGCATGTTTCTGAAATGTGTGTGTGTGTGTCTTTGGTGTAGAGTATAGCGGAGGTGTTTCGCTGCTTCATTTGTATGGAGAAGCTGCGGGATGCTCGTCTCTGCCCCCACTGCTCCAAACTCTGCTGCTTCAGCTGTATACGGGTGAACACACACACACACACACACACACACACACACACACACGCACATGATCAAGCCTTTGTTGAGCACAGAGACAAAATGCTAAACTCTGCATTACTCCAGAAATCAAGCCGTACCTGTTTTATCTGTTTATATATTACACAGCAGTTCAGCATGATGGAGAATTTAGCCCCCTCCCCCCCTGCTCATATATAATTAAAGCTGGATGTTAAAATAGCCTAACTACAGACATGCACTATACTATTTGGCCAAAAGTATGTGCACCCCTGCCATCACCCATATGTGCGTGTTGAACATCTCATCTCATTCCAGATTTATTTCCCCCGGTGTTTGCTGTTCTAATTCGCTCCACTCTCTCTTCTGAGAAGGCTTTAGACTAGATTTCGGGGCGTGTCTGTGGGGATTTGTGTTTATTCAGCTACAAGAGCGTTAGTGAGGTTGAGGTCAGACGCTGATGTTGGGTGAGGAGACTCCAGTTCATCTTGAAGGTGATGAGTCAGTGGGGTTGAGGTCAGGGCTCTGTGCAGGACACTCGAGTTCTTCCACCTTCTTCCAACCTGAACACACCATGTCTTCATAGAGCTTGCACTTTTTGTGCCTCTTGAGTGCCACTGAAGGGAAATTGTATTTAACACTACAGCATACAGAGACGTTCTAGACAAGTGTGTGCTTCAGACTTTGTGGAATAACCTCATATGGGTGTGATGGTCAGGGGTGCACATACTTTCGGGTGTAGAGGATATTTTTAGAAAAGCGTATTAAATTCTAAGCAAATTTCTTACAGTTGAAGCCTTGGCTCAGTTTTTGCACACAATCAGCATGTCTGAACACTAAATTAATAATTAATAGACACCTTAATTTTGACTGTGTGTGTGTGGCACAGCGCTGGCTGACGGAGCAGAGGGCACAGTGTCCACACTGCCGGTAAGTTTCACTTTCTGCGTGAAAACCAGGTGGAGATTATAAGGAGATTTGACTGGTTTGAATAGAACAAAATGTACTTTTTATTTTAAAAAACACATTTCTATTACAACTCTTGCGTGTGTGTGTGTGTTGAGGGCTCCGTTACAGCTGCGGGAGCTGGTGAACTGTCGCTGGGCCGAGGAGGTCACGCAGCAGCTGGACACACTGCAACTCTGTAATCTCTCCAAACACGAGGAGAACGACAAAGACAAGTATAAATTTTAGTATAAATTCTATAATGCATAACGAATGATGAAAAGCTAAAATGCAAGCAGGAGTTTGTTTCACGTTGGTCGTGTTCTCTCCCGTTACACAATGTGTTATTGTGTCCCAGTACTAGTGTACTCTTTTACTATACACTCAAAAGTATCTACTTTTTCTTAACACACGCACCCACAAAAGAAAGAGTACATACGTTTATTGCACGGTGTAAGTAGGCTGATTCGAGATGCAGCATCTGATATTAACTCGCCCTCCTGGAAGCTCCGCCCACTTTCCCCCATCTCACCTTATTAATCTTTTATAAACGTTTTGAGTTCATTAATGTGAAAGAAAAATCTGTGTTGTTTCACTCAGCTCACGTTAGACATGTGCGTATAGTTACTGCGAGTTAATGTCTTTATTAGTGATGCACACGTTTTTGCCCCCCCCCCCCCCCCCCCCCCCAAAAAAAAAAAAACCCACTTTATGAATAATCTTAATAGTAAGGATGATTAGAACGTGATTAGGGCTCCCGGGTGGCGCGTTAGAAAGGCTTTTGCCCTATCCTCCAGGAGTCGGAGAGTGCATAATTGACTGTCACCCTAGGTGGGAGGGGCATACTCTGTCTCCCCTGTCAATCACGGCAACACCAGCCAATCATGGGCATCTGTGAGCTCACGTATGTGGAAAAGAGGGCGATATAGCGCTGTCCTCTCTGAGTGAGTTACGATTAACTCAGATTTTATGCACATGTCAGGAATGCTTCCAGTGTTAATTGGTTTTAATTCCCAAGCGAGTGTTTTTATTTCTTTCTTTATTTAATCACACAGATGTGAAAACCACCATGAGAAGCTGAGTGTGTTCTGCTGGACTTGTAAGAAATGCATCTGTCATCAGTGTGCACTGTGGGGAGGCATGGTACAAACTTATTGTATTACTTATCTTAAGCTTACAAATACAAAGCTTTTTCCTTTGGACACTTTATTTATTTATTTTTACAAAAAATTTCTTCCAGCACGGAGGACACACGTTTAAGCCACTTGCTGAGATTTACGAGCAGCACGTCAACAAGGTCAACGAGGAGGTGGCTAAACTCAGACGCCGGCTCATGGAGCTCATCAGCCTGGTCCAGGAAGTGGTAGGTTGACTAGTGGACTGCAGATGCAAGTCTTGGACAATTATTAATTAATAACGAGTTAATACAAATTCCAGAAGCTGATAATCTTCTAAGGTGTATTGTGTATGAAACAATTTAACTTTTAAAAATGCGTCCATAATGAGAAGTATCCACTAGAGGGCACCAGAGTTCACTATTTGTTACAGCTCGGGCAGAAGGAAAGTTTTGTGTTTTTCTGTGTGACTGATTTGAAACGGTTCACCTGTGTGTGTGTGTATGTTGTTCAGGAGAAGAATGTGGAGGCGGTGCGAGGGGCGAAGGACGAGCGAGTGCGAGAGATCAGGAACGCTGTTGAGATGATGATTGCACGGTTGGACAATCAGCTCAAGAACAAACTCATCACACTCATGGGTAACTCTAATTGCAGTCTCACACGCACACAAACACACACACACACACACACACACTTCAGATGGACATTTAGATGTGTGTGTGTGTGTGAGACAGGCCAGAAGACGTCCCTCACGCAGGAGACGGAGCTGCTCGAGTCTCTGCTGCAGGAAGTGGAGCATCAGGTGGGCGGAGTCACTCCGAGTGATTTATACAACACTTTACATGATACACTATGAGAATCGTCTCATTATTTTAACGTGTTTTATTTAATGTTTTTGCTATTTAAATATTGCCCATAAAGTGTAAACGTTATTGTTTATGTAGTAAATAAATATATGATATATATATACGATGTTCCAGCTGCGCTCATGCAGTAAGAGTGAGCTGATATTGAAGAGCCCGGAGATTCTGCTCATGTTCCAGCAGGTCCACCGGAAGCCCATGCAGTCCTTCGTCACCACACCTGTACCACCTGACTTCACCAGGTAACTCACTCACTCACTCACTCACTCACACTCATTTATATATTTATTTGTGTAATTTATTTAACGGAAGATGATCACAGTGACACCGACGCGGATTTGATGCCATCGTCTCAGATGATACTCTTATTCAATTAAATTTTTTGTAGCAAGCGGAAGTGTTGGACTTGGAAACGAGTAATTTAACGAGCTATATCGAGCACATTTCTGAAATAGGTTTTATTTTTCTCAAATTTTGAAGTTTGAACGATAAAGCGGGTAAATTGAATCTTGTCTCTCCTCAGTGAGCTGGTCCCTGCTTACGACTCGAGCACTTTTGTTCTGGCAAACTTCAGGTACTTAAACTCCTGGATTTAATGTCTTTGCAGTAAAGGAAGGTGTGCGTACTTGAATTTAGTGTGTGTGTGTGTGTTCAGTACACTGAGACAGAGAGCGGACCCCGTGTACAGCCCTCCTCTCCAGGTATCGGGACTGTGCTGGAGGCTGAAGGTTTACCCTGTAAGCACTTTTTACACTCCTCCACATCTCCACTGTCGTACTGCAAATCGGTGAGCCGCTCAGGATTTAATAAGAGTGTGTGTGTGTGTGTGTGTGTGTGTGTGCGCGCGTTTCAGGACGGGAACGGCGTCGTGCGGGGAAATTACCTGTCCGTTTTCCTGGAGCTGTCGGCCGGCCTGCCCGAGACCTCCAAGTAAAGAATGATTCTTTTCATCACTACGTTGTGTACACAGGGTGTTTATCTGATCTGGTGCTATAGCTAAAAACTCAGGGACGCTAAATTTAAACGGAAGGTCGGCTCAGCCTAATTTAGCGCTTGCGGGTTGAACCTGAGCTTACCTGTGGGCAGGTATGAGTACCGCGTTGAGATGGTGCACCAGGCTTCCAACGACCCGACCAAGAACATCATCCGAGAGTTCGCGTCGGACTTTGAGGTGGGCGAGTGTTGGGGCTACAACCGCTTCTTCAGACTGGATCTGCTCGCTAGCGAGGGTTACCTCAACATGCAGACCGACACCCTCATCCTGAGGTGTGTGTCAAAGCCTTCGTTGCATGTTGTTCTGTGTGTTACGGCAAAAGTAAGACTGTGTGTGTGTGTTGTCATCCTGCAGGTATCAGGTGCGGTCTCCCACCTTCTTCCAGAAGTGCCGTGATCAGTACTGGTACATCAGCCAGCTGGAGGCGGCGCAGTCCAGCTACATCCAAGATATCAACACTCTGAAGGAGGTGAGCGCAGGAAACACACACACACACACTGCACACACTGTCTATGTGTTGTTAAATGTGTGTGTTTGGATCAGAGGATGGACATTCAGCATTACCGGCGGCAGAATTCTCGCAGCTCGTCCCCTCCGGATCACCGCATGTGCCCTCCCACGTCCACCACCGGCGCCGCTGCCCCGTCGGGCCGAGACTCCCGCCCCGGGAAGATCGCTACAATGGAGGATGGGTTGCTGGTGAACGGAGACCAGACGAAAGAGGAGGAGGAAGAGGAGGAAGAGGAAAAGACTCAGCATGAGGACTCGAACGTAAGAAAAGATTCTGTGGCAGAGATGGAGGTTAATCTGGAATGTGGGCGTGTCTTTGACTCCATATTTGGAAGTCGTTAATAGGAAGAAGAAAGTCACTGATATTTATATGCACAGTTACTTTTAAGGGCAGGGTGCTACTCATCTAAATGGCTTTTAGACACGTCTACAGGTGGGCGGACACACCCTACTTCCTGATTTTATTGACCTTTATTCCCACACAGATGTTTATTAAATCACATGGCTACTACTGAGGCACTAAAAACTGCCCTGCTTAGATTTGGTTCTAGAAGTTCTACATAATTATTCATGTTAGTCACCGACAATCACCGGTCCTCGGTTCTATAACATGCCGGAAATAAAGCGGACGAATCCGCGTCTCGGCGCAAAGACGGTCGCTCCAGCAAACCCGGCTCGCTGACGTTCCATCCAAACACGTCGCGTGAAGTCTGTTCAAAACGAGACAATAACCATGTCCCGCACCCAAAAATAGCAACTGCAGATGGGGTGATGAATCAAACCTAATGACACGTGAGACACCAGCAATTAATCTCTGTCGAGATGGAGAGGAGAGGAGCAGAGCTGCATCTCTCTCAGCAGGATATCTCGTCCTGTCCTCAACATCTTCAACTAAACAGTCGTGCAAGAGATCGGGGGATGGGGAGGGGATAACGGGGTTAACGTTTGAGAGGGAAAAAAGATAAAAATAGATGAATGTCTAAAAGAAGAACAGAAGGATGGAGTAGGGCCAAACTTTTTTTTGTGTCTTTCTTTTCTTTTTTTATCAGCGGATGTAAGGGGCAGCAATGTAGTAAATACCAGTTTAATATTTCCGATTTATTTCTATTTATTTATCCACAGTTTTTTTTTTTTTTTTTTTTTTTTACATTTTGTGTAGGTATTTATATGAATATTTATTTAGCCATGTTTTTTCTTACCACCATTTTACATTCTTAACTTAAAGCCCTGGAGCTGAATCCCAAATGGTTGTCAGTTCACTGTGTATGTGCCCTACGTAGGGTATAATATAAAGGCACGGTGTGCCCTACCTAGTGCCCTTTCTGCATATTGTAGAGCTACATTTAAAAGTATGTGACAAAGAAGCACGACTTTGTGATTGTGTTATTTCTTTTAATGTTGCTGACAATGAAAGTATTGACACCCCCTTTTCCCTTTTATCTCATGTTTCCTGTAACCATGTGCGTGATGTTAGGAGCTGTCTGACGGTGACCTGGAGGTGGACTGTCTGACCGGAGACGAGGACGTGAACCCTCTGGACGGCAGCAGCACGTCCGGCAGCTCCACGGCCACCAGCAACACGGAGGAGAACGACATCGACGAGGAGAACATGTGAGTGACGTGTTCATCACTCTAGCCTTCTTTTACATTTCGTCTTCTAGCAGTGCGGCTAGCTAACTATGCCGTTTAACATGTGATGGCTGAAGCACAACATCTGGCAGCACTGTGAAGTCAAACGTTTCCTCCCCTCCTGACTTACTAAAGAGGTTCTAATAATTATAATTCTAAAAAAAAATGGTTGAATCGACAAATGATCAATCCCAACAAGCTGGGATTGTCTGCAGTGTTTGCAGGTTGAATTCGGCAAAGAAACATCACAAAGCTTCTCCCTTCCTCCCTCGAGCAAGGAGTTGTGGGTAATATTAGCTGAAAAAGTGTCCACGACTGCACACTTTGAAAATCCGGGTACCTTTGGGATCCTCATTTCAACATGGCACCATTAGGGACGCGTTAATTCTCATCTCGAACACTATTTAGTACGGATAGTAGATGAATTGGGACGCAGCACGGCTCCAGTGTACCGAACCTGAGAGCTGAACACAGTGAGTGACGGCTGAACTGAAAGTGACCTCACGCGTGACATGCAGACGGTTGAGCCTGTGCTGGAGTGCTGGCATTTAGGAGTGAGTAGGTGGGACTAATTCAGCCTGAAAGGGCAGCTTTACCCAGAATTCATCTCTTCTGCACTCTGTCTAATAAAAGCACAGCTTCTCTCACTGAGCTGAAAGCACTGTGTGTGTGTGTGTGTGTGTGTGTGTGTGTGTGTGTGTGTGTGTGTGTGTGTGCGCGCACACTGAAAAAGCGTTTGAGTATTTGTAGTGAGATGTCACAGTGGTGCTCCTGCCGCGAGCTTACACCACACACACACACACACACACACACACACACACACACACACACACACACAAAAAACGCTCTCAAAACCAGATGAGACATGAGTCATCAGAGCTCCTGTGTCCAAATGCCTCATCCTCTCCCTGTTTTTCTGTCTCTCTCTCTCACACACACTTCTACAGTCACGCTCACATCAACACACTCTCTCGTTCACCCACACACATTTTTTTCTTTTTGCTCTCAGCCGGTTGATTTTGCTGCAGGACACACACACACACACACACACACACACACACACACACACTGTGAGGTTTCTGACTGAAGCATTTACACTGACACGATCCCGCTCTGCACGCTTTACTTTTGAAAAACGAGTGGCCGGTTCGGTTTAAACGCAGCGCCCCAGGGCCTCAGGGTCGGCCGTTGCGATCAGGAGACGAGATGCTAGTGACAGAAGCTCTCCAGCACTGGAGAAGTTCACGTCCATGTTTCACCACATCTGCTCCACTCTGTTACGGAGAGCGTGTGAAAGATAATGTGAATATTTAAAACATCTCCACTACAAACAGTAAGATTCTTTACGCCATAATACGCCATGAGATGTCGGTTCTACGGTCAGCATGCTGTCCCCGTGACCATGTGGGTGTGTTCTGGGTTTTTTCAGTTCCCTCACACCTCGGAAAAACATGTCTGTAGGCGTATCAGTGACTCCAGATTGCCCCTGTATCTGTGAATGTGTTTCCCGACTCTCACACCTAGTGTTCCCGGGATAGACTCCAGATTCACTGAGACCCTGACCATGACAGACTGAAGTGTGTAGGTCAACACCCAGCCACCCGACTCGGTATTAGCGGCCATCTTCTGTGCGTTATTCCTCTTAAATATGATCAGAGAGAGAGGGAGAGTGATTTCAAATAATAAATTTGCTGAACAACAGAAAAGTGTTGGCTCTACCCACCAGGTCCGGAGAGAATGACGTGGAGTACAGCGGAAACTTGGACCTGGAGGAAGGAGAAATTCCTGATGATGTTATTGGAGCCACAGGTGATCACCTCTATATTCCTCAGCACAGTTTGGCATCAATCTGGAACTCAGGAAGGGGGTGGGGCCTAAAGTCTGAAGGTGGAGATGTTTTTTTTGTTGTTGTTGTTATATATATGTTAAGTGATTGGGATGATAGAATTTTCAATTCGTAGTTATTCTGCTGTTTTATAAAAATGTTTAATTGATGTTACCGAGAGGAAATGATGATGGAGGCCGTAAGCTTCCATTTTCTGACTGGTCGGCACTGAGCCGAGCATCTCCCCCTGCTGCTCAGGAGGCTCCAGCGCAGGAATCCGGGGTTCGAGGAGGAGCGCAGCAGGAGCCACGGCCAGTCTGCTGGAGATCGACCCGGTCATCCTGATCCAGCTCCTGGACCTGAAAGAGCACAGCCATGTGGAGTCTCTGTGGGGAATCCAGCCCCGGCCGCCCGCCTCGCTGATCCCCAGCCAAGGTAACCCAACCTTTTTAATAAGCTCCTTTTACCCTCACCTTATAATTACAGCTCGGAGAGTGCGTGAGCCCACGAAGCTATCGTAGATCATCGACTGACCTGTGCACGCTGTGATTATTAACCACTAAATCGCTAAACACACCGGGAAGAATGTGACGCCGTTCTTTATTCCCTCGAAATTAGGAAGCTGTTTAAATCTAGAGATAAAAACGCACTAGTTCGGTTGCTTTAACTGAATTCCCTAAACACATCGTGTGTTTGTGCAGCGGCCTTGGTTTCGGCCCGTAAAGAGCGAGAGCGTCGTTCTCAGGCTGTGCGCCGCTCTGCCCCGGACTCGGCCGTCCTGACCCGACTCAAGGCCCAGATGGCAGAGGTTCGCAGCAAGATGGCAGATGTGAAGGGGCAGCTGGAGGCCCGTGCCGGCGTCTCTGATGCTCGTGTCACTCCTCTGTGCTCGGTTCTGGATCACAATGCCTCAACCGACCCGGAAACGGCAGCAAGACGCAAACCACGAGAACTGGACCTGCTGTTTAAAGCTCCCGGGACGAACAGACACGGCCGGCACGGTATGGAATAAACCACACGGTAATTTATTACAGAGATAGCTCCTGTTAACTCCTTTAAAATACTTCAGCATGACTCAGAAGTGTGTGTGTGTAATAGGTGGCAAGAAAGCTGTCTCTCCCAAGCAGGAAGTGGGAGGAGCGGTGGGAGGAGTCTCTCTGCGCCGGCGTGGTGATGCTGTTGAGAAAGAGCTGAGAGGAGCAGCAGGAGACGCTCTCGAACCATCATTGTGCCCTAGAGAGGGCCCCTCCACTGCAGAGAGTCAGTGTAAAAGCAGTGGCCTCATCTCAAATCAGTGCTGCGCCCTAAACTCGTGCCACTCCTAGTGTTTTTGATTTTGTTGTTTTTATTGTGTTTAGGTTCGGTGAAAGCTCAGAGTGCGCGCGCGTCCCCTCCGTCTGTCCCCAGTTCCTCTGAGAACCGGCCCAAACTGGACGAGTCTCTGTACGGAGCTGCGGGGAGCGACATTTTCGACTTGCCCGTCCTGAGTACCGCGCCTCCTGCAGGCAGCAAACAGCGCAGGACCACCTGCAGCACGTAAGGTTTATTACACCACACTTTTAGCAGCGTCCCCAAACACACCACCTGTTCACTACGTAGGGCTTCAAATCCTCAAATGCTCCAGTGCATTATGGGTATTCTAGTGGAAATAGTATGCAGCTTTTGATGCTGTAGGTCCGTGATTAAATGAGTGAGTGTGTGACAGTAGAGCTCTTAATGTGCACTCCAGATGGCTGTTACCTTCACACATACATGATTACTGCAGAGTGAAGACACACACACACACACACACACACACACACACACACACACGCTGTTCCTCTCCGGCTGTGTTTCAGTGCTGCGCTGCTGACCGATACATCGTTAGATTTCGAGCATGACTGCTCCGGAGACATCCACCAATCACTGCTGAGTCTCACAGAGCCGCCATCTTCCTCCTCATGCCCTGAAGAAGGTGATACACCTATATCTCTCTCTCACACACACACACACACACACACACCCCTGCAGGAGGCATGAATGTGCTCACTACAACAAAAAACCAAACATAACAAAAATGCTTCTGTGGTTTGTTATACTTGGAAACGCCAGATTTTATGCTGGATTGCACTGATGACCGTTTGTGTGCACGTGTGTGTGTGTGTGTGTGTGTGTGTGTGTGTGTGTGTGCGCGCTCACACATCAGGGTTGCTGTGTCAGAAGCCGTCTACGCACCTGTTGCCAGGTATGAGCAGTGACAGTGAGGTGGAGTGTGATACAGAGTATGAAAATGAGGACGAGGCTGGAGTTCTGGAGGATGGAGAAGTTCTCTCACTGCCCTGCTCAGGTTCTTATCCCATCTCACTCACACACACACAATCTTATGGTTCCATTTGGAGATTTTAACATCCTGCGGTGTATTTAGTGCTTATTAAAGGATTTACATTTTTATTTATTTATTTATTTATTTATTTATTTATTTATTTATTTATTTAGAAGAGCAGCTAATGCCGGATGATCTGAGCTTTGTGACTGGGGATACCACTGAGAGGTGATCAGCAGACTCCAGACCAAAGAGAGGGTGTGTCGTGTGTGTGTGTGTGTGTGTGTGTGTGGGCGTGTCGTGTAAAGTTACATTTGCATAAGGATACAGTATTTAGAAATGGAAAACTTATATATTACTGAGATGTGCATTCCGTTATGTGACCAAGGCGTGCGTGTGTGTGCGCGCGTGTACGTGTGTGCGCGCGTGTTTTTTTCTTTCTTATAGTTGTTTAGCTTGAGAAAGAAAGGTCAATATGAATATTTAATTAAGGACTATAATACTGATTCTAAACCACTGTATGTTTTTTGCACGTTTAAACGACTGAAGTTTATCAGATGGCGTTTTATTTTTTTCAAGAGGTAAATTGATACATGATAAAAGCTTAAAGGAGCATTTTGGCCAAAAAAACCTAAATGTACACCCTGTCCCATTCCAAATATACTCTCCACCTACCAGACTTTAAGCCACGCCCCCTCGATGAGTATGTGATTGTAATTTGCTCTTTATGTGTGTCATACAGCGGGACGTTTAATGTTAAATTAATTGATCGTCTCAAACATTTAATCCAAGGCTGAATTTGTTCCTGAGTGATTTTTAAGGTCTGAGGATTTTGGCACAATCAGTAAAAGCTGCTGCACTTCTTCTTATCATCCCCTATTTATATTTTTGATTATTTTCCAGTTAGAGATGAATTTTAATGCCAGTTGGACATTATGAACACTACTCCCTGTGATTATTTCCTCTCAAGCGTGCTCTTATTTCCTAAACTGGGAGATGGGAAGTGTTTCTTTTGTGCACGGCGTCCTCCTCCAGCAGGGGGGGCTTTCCCAAGAGAGCATGTTTTAAACACACATACACACACCGGGTACGTGCTGATGCTGTTACCCTGTTATCATTTGTAAGCCATGTTTAAGACCTTAAATACCCCTCACCGGTGTCTCATCTGAGATTCACCTTCGTCACTTGGAGGCAGATGTTTATCTGACTCTCTACACATTTCTTTAAGAAGGTGCTTGTCTTTTAAAAAAAAAAAAAAACGTTCACAATGACAATATTATGTGTAAAATATCATGGTGTATCGTATTACCAATTATCAGCACGTATCTGGTTCCACAGTTCACGCTCTCACATTCGGTTCATTTTTTATTTTAGGTCTTTTTTTTTTTCGTTTCATTTTGGTTGTCTGTACACTGCAATATTTTCTTTCTATGTCCTAATAAATACTTTATGTAAAAGGTTGCATTGTGTGTGTATGCATGTTTATTTCCTTTTTAGATTTTAACATCTGTTTTTTTTCACTCTAATCTTCCCCTGTTCACTCCAAACTCACTTAGACTTAAAATAATCAGACGGTGCTAATAAATGTTTGTGACACGCGTGTTTTCTTTCTTTATTTTTAGTTCTAAAGTTTTTTTTTAAAACTACTTTTTCAGAAGGAAGGATTTGTACTTGTGTGTCTGTGATGGTGTATTAGATACCACAGAAAACCTCCAGGAACTACTTTTTACTGCATCGCTCCAAAGTTTATGAGAACAGATTTAAGAATTATTCCTCCCGTCTGAGACACTTTGCGTTGAATTTATGTTTTATCTTTGTATTATTCTGTAGTTTATTAAGAAAAAACGAAGTAAAATAATAACAATAATAGGGTCTCCAGCGTTGTGATAATTCTGCCTTTATAAGTTTGTTTGGAGTAAACTGGATTTCTGTTCTTTTTTTAGTACAGGGAAATGAGTTTACATTCATAATCTCTCTCTCTCTCTCTCTCTCTCTCTCACTCACTCATACACACACTCACTACAGATACAGTGCAGAGAGATTAGAGTGGAAAAACACTAAACTTGATTGCACTGTGCTTGCTTTTCTCTCTTTACGGCTATTTGCCTGCGTCTACAGCTCCACGTTGTAGGTTTTCTTGCGTTACTTTGCTTGTGTGCATGTACATTTTCACTGTCGTGGTGTTTCTAATCTGAGCCTGAACAGAACCCCTGACCCATTCCCATAAGTGGAGTACAGTACATGTGTCCTGATTACACCTGCACTTCTCTCTTCTCTCAAACGCTTTCTGCAGTTACGTTCCCTTTATAAAGGGCACGTCTCAATCTGGAGATGTTTGCCTTGTGTGCGCTCCACTGCGAGCTTGTGTCTTTGCCACAGCCACACTGCTGATGTAAATGATGTATTTATGTAATACACAAAGAAATAAAGAGTTTGATCAAAGCTTGACTGGCTGGTGCATTTTATCTGTAAATGGGACATTGTGTGTTTATAGTGTGTTTCCCCATTGTGTGTTTGTGTGCATTTGTGTGTGTGTGTGTGTGAGAGAGAGAGAGAGAGAGAGAGAGAGAGAGAGAGAGAGAGAGAGAGAGATCTGTGCCAGCTTTAGTGAGACTTGGCCTCAGTTCTGTTTTTGTGGAAGGCTGAATGTTGGCATTGTGTTTGTCCTCATCACGTCTGCTCTGTGTGTTTCTCCTGTCCTCTGGCCACACACACACACGGTTAGAGAAGGCGGTGTCCTGTCCATCATGATGCTTGCTCCCAGCAATTTGTGTTCTTTTCCGTCTTTCTTTTCACTAACACCAGCTGTCGTGTCCTTATAGAAACTAGACACACACATTTTGTAGTGAAGCTCAATGCTCTGACCATCATCTAAAAAACAAACAAACAAAAAAAACAGCTCTTTTGTTTTTGTTTGTCCCACTCTTTATGAGATTCCTTTTTTCATATTGGCTCTGTGTTTTACTTTATTTTAAAAATTCACAGGAAAATGACAGAAAATCACATGAATGTGGACCGCAGTTTGTTTCATTGGCGCTTAAAATACCCGACTGGCTGAGAGGTAGGCGTTCTTACATCACAACACTTCTAATGTGGGTCACATCAGACAGACAGATAGATGGATAGATAGATAAATAGATGGGGAGAAATGTGGGATCTTAATCAAAATATTTCACTCGTACTTTTAAAACGCTGCTGGTTATATTATAGAATAGTGTTGCACTGTAACCATGACAACACGCATCAATAAGTAGTATCCAGGAAGTACTGCATTGGACGTGCAGGTGGCTGGGCGATGACGTCACTGCGTGGTTAATTACTGCCTCCCCACGGTGTGTACGCGCGCGACTTTCAACACCAACTCTCAGGTAACATCCTCCATGAACTAATCACAACAGCGTCGCGCTTTCCGCATTTTAGAAGCGGAAAATGAAAGCCAAGTAAATCTATTTGTTAGCATTTAGCATTATTTTGAGTTCAATTCGGAATCTGGAGGATAATACACAGCTTTTGTAGAGAGTCGGTTCTATCCGAGTTGTGATTTGATCACGTGAATCATAAACCGCTAATTAGGTTCGGTTCACTCTGTGCGAATTTCCTCACCTACTGAGTGAAAATGTCAGAATTCATTTCGATAATAAATATGACACTGGAGTCCAAACTCTAAGACAGAGAGAGAGAGAGAGAGAGAGAGAGAATTAGATATTTTAAAGAAATCTTTTCCGTCTGCTCCTTCAGCTAACTGGAGCTAATTTGCACAAAATGGCCGCCGAGCCGCTGTTTCCTACAGAGCTGCTGTTTAGAAAGATTTAAACATTGTGCGGTGTGTTTATTATATTATATTACATTACATTACATTACATTAGTATGGTGATGACCTGTTGATAAAATCGTCGTTGCTGTCAGGGTTTTCAGACCTTTTCAGGGGAAAAGAGCAAATTCAGGCTGTAAATCGCCATATGACGTCCCGTCCTAATTTGCATGTTCATTTGCATAATCAGTACATCTTCAACGTTTTCAATTAGGTAAAGTGGAAGAAGCTTAGAGCAGCATGGCAAATCACCAGGATGTGAAATTATTTACCGGTCAGTTATATGGAGATTTGTTATTTTAAATTATTTATTTGTTTATTATTTTACACACCAGATGCCCCCCCCCCCCCCCCCCCCCCCCCCCATCATAATCATTGTTGCATTGATAAATTTCATGTCATTGCTGTTTAAATTGATTCATCAACCCAAATTGCTTGATTGTTTTTGTGGTGTTTTATGATAAAAGTTTATATCTCATCACATATGGATACTGACATTTCGTAACGTAACGTGACGTTAACGCATGCTTGGTGGATTGAATTGCACTACGTTAACATTAACGCATGCGTGGTTAAACGCATCCATGATCGCTTCTGTAAGGTATGTATTGTTTTTATGGACACACCCACCTGATCCGCCGTATATGGTATTCAAGCCACAATGGAATAGAACCAGTGTTATTTCCATATATGGAGTGAAAGACACACCTTCTGAGCAGCGCTGTTTTTCTGACAGTTGTATTGGTGGGAAATGAGCAGAACGCTTAAGTTCCCTGGGTTCTTGTTTGTGATTAGGGGAAAAGAAAACACCAGTGAAACTGTTCTGCCGGATTTGGGTTCTAACCTTTTTCATTCATTTCTCATCCCTTCATCTTCAGTTCTTCATCAGTTCAGTATCAGCCGCAGAGACACAGAACCCCACGGCGTGGTGGTGTTCAGCTCACAGCTTGTGTGTTCCTGTTTCAATGAAGTGCACTTTAGCAAGTCTCTAAAGCTTCAGAAGCACTTACGCATCACAAATATTTCCATTAATAACTCGGGAACAATGAAAGTTTTATGTAACCTTGACGAGAGCGCCTCGGCTCGACGGCTCGCTTTACAATCCCAGCCGAGCAGCTCTTCGTTCTGTGTTGGTCATGTGACCTGTGCTTTTATTCCTGCTATAGCGCAAACAAAGCAGAAAAGGACATCGCTGACGTCATGTCTCGGCCTTTTGCGCTACTTTTGATATTTCTTTTCTTTAAAAATCCGTACTGAGGCCACATCGGAGCTAAACTGAGCCCCTTAGCACAATCTCACTTACTCAGAGCTGACTGAACTCTTATGTTCAGTTTCATTTATTTGTCAAAGTCACTAACTGGGTGAAGTAAAGGAAAATCAGTTTAAAAAAAATATATTAAGGGAACATCTAAAGAGTTCTATAACTACAGTGTCTCGAGTCTTAATGGCGCCACACAACAAAACGTGAACGTACAAGGTTAAAAAAAATCAGTTAATGTGTTCCGTGTGATAAAGAACAACCTCTTTCTGTAACAAAAGGTTAATAACTCGGCCATGTGTCGTTGAAACTAGTGAGCAGAGGCTCTGAGATTGCAGTGGGTTTATAATCAGACGCTCAGAAACGGAGACCGGGCCGTTTCCTAAATGTATTCTGGATTTCGAAACGTCCAGAACCCCGTATCTAAGCCAGCTCTCTCTTTAGGACCCATTTTCTCATAGTTTAGTTTTAATGTTGTGAGATTATGAGTGTGTGGTTTGATTAAAAGGCAACATGTTTAATTAAACCGTCCTGCTGCATCACCAGGCCATGACATGTGCACACAAAGGAGTGTAATTACACCTCCTGGCATACACACACACACACACACACACACACACACACACACACACACACACACACACACACATACAGCCATCAGCTTCCTGGGTGTAAGGGATATGAACACGTGTGTAAACACTCGCGTTCATAAAGTTTCATTGTTTATAAACTGTGAAATTGCTTCATGAAGATGATTAATGAACTCCATAATGTCTGCATTCTGCGCTGTGTGTAATTACGGGGCCAAGCACTGAAGGTGTTGTTATTCTACATTTTCTTCTTACTATTCTTCTGCTGCCGCTGCTTCTTCTTCTGGCTAGGGTGTCTATGGCAGACCGTAGAACCATCTGGTGAAAAGTTGTGAAATTAAGAACACTGATTTGGGAGGGTCTAAGGAACAGTCTGATCAAATTTTGGCCAAGTGCTGCCAACGCTTTAAAGTCACCATCTGTCAAAATTTAGCCTAATTTGGAAGAATTTGGTATGTTTATGGTCATAACATTTGAACCGCGTGTGCAAAATGTAAAAGTGACTTCAATTTCCGCCTAATTTGATTTTCAGTCATCTTGGATTTTGTCAAAAACTGTTTTTTCTTTGGTACTCCTCCTACAAATTTTGTCCAATCATCACCACGTTTGGCACACATCATCTTCAGAGGAAGCCTCACAAAACCTATCAAAAGGATTTTCAATACTCCAAATGGTTTGCCCGTAACGGGGAGAGAAACAGGATGCGAGTTTATATCTCAGCAACGACTTTGTGCACAGATGCAAACATTGGTAGGCATCTTCAGGGCCATGCCCTGAGTCTATGCAACAGATTTCGTGACATCACCACCTACTGATCAGAAGTTACAATGACATGCTGAAAATGCTTATGTCTAACAGTCATTTTTGCTACTCAAATTTCTTTCAGTCGTCACCAAATTCGGGTGGAGATGGGGAGGTCCCGACTGATGAGAAATAATAAATACCTTTTTTATGTTTCTAAATTGCAAGAAGAAAAAAAAAAGGTTTCAGGTCAGAGCAGCAACGCCACCCTGATGCCCGTTTGTTCATCTAGACCGCAGCACTGTCTGCAGTCAAATCATACACATCATGAGTGAAACCACACACCGCTTTTGAATCCCTTCGCCTTACGTTATGGCTCTGCTTTCCTGTGAGTGCTTAGGCAACAACTGTAGAGTCTGTGATTGTGTGGCTCCTTGAGTCTGAGTGTGTGCCCCCCCCCCCCCCCCCTCCCAAAAAAAAATGCTGCTTGCACCTATTATTATTATTATTATTATTATTATTGTTGTTATTGTTATTATTATGTACACTACAAATCGTGAACAAGCCTGAGTGTGTTAAACTCTTGAAACTGTATTAGATCTCATCTTAAGCCTTTTCATTCTCACGTCTCCGTTTTAAAGGTTTTAAAAGTTACGTGTGTAAGATTGTTTGTAGATGTGGAATAATCACGTTATTTTAAAGATCCTGTATACAGCAGCGTTGTGGTGTAGAATGTGCGGTTGATTTCAGTGCTTTCTTTATTTCAGGATTTTTAAAAATTATTTAAAAATCTTTTATTTATTTTTAGGCCTGGAACACAGTCCGCCCCGCCTACAGCCAGAAGTGATCTGCATAACCCCGCCTCCATTCCCCTGAGGTTCTGACATGATCCTGACTGCTCCGTACTCCACACTGAGAACACCGGAGGGTCCCTCTGCAGGAAGTAGACTCCGGTTTGGGACACGCCCTTCCCGACTCACACTTACTGCAGGTTAGTGCTGCGAGCAGATAATAACGATATCGCGATCAATTATATCACAGTACGCTTTTCTGAGATATTGTGGATATTTATTTATTGAAAGCAGCTGACATTAAAGTTTTTTTATTTTTACAAAAATTTTTTTTCTCTTTTCCGTATTAAATATTTTTTTATTCTTTTTTTTTTATAAATAAAATGTGTATTTTTAAAATATAAAAAAGTATATAAATGTATTAATAATAAACAAATGTAATATTTACAGTACTATATCGCTTGCAGTTTGTCAGCAAGCGTGAATATTGTGATGCGTCTCGTGTTTGTGTAATCAGCGTGATATTTTTGTAAATTTAGAGACTAATGAATACAAACGTGTGATTTATAAACTAGCGATTATGATCTTTAAGACGTTTTGTTGTTTTTTTTTTTCAGAGAAATTAAACTTGGTAAAATTTACAAAGTACTATTAATTTTAATAAGTCATGTAATTACTTAACTAATTGATTCAGTTCTTTACAACGAGCAATTGGCTGATCAGTTGATTTGCGTTAATTAGTTCATTAGCGTTAGTGTTTAATGTTATTATAGCGATATGGAAATGAAGAACGAACACCTCTCTCTCTAGTTCATGAAGTAATTAGTGATTATTAAATGTGAAATATAAAAACACTCAATGCTTTTAGGCGTAGTCATAAAGCTTTATGAATGTGGTGTAGAGCGTTATGTTGTCTTTACGTGATGTTCAGATGCTTTATTCTTAAATAACCCTCTGAAATCTAATCACAAATCTAATCCTCGGCGTCTGATTGCACTAATCAATCAGCCGATTAAAATCAGAAGCTGAGCGGACTTGGTCTGATATTTTATGTGATCAGATCCGTGAACTTTATCTTCAGATCGTTGTTTCTTTTCAGTAATAAGTCACACACAAGCAACACACACTTCTTACACTCTTTATACATGATAGTCACCAGATATACATATTTATAATAAATACTACATTAGCACAGAACACACACGCACGCACGCACGCACGCACACACACACGCACACACGCACACACAGTTTCACTATTTACTGTGAGCTAAATTTGAGGGATGAGGGACGGGGAGTCTCGGGTCTGCAGGTTACTGAGGTTTCTGGAGGAGACGGTGCCGATGTGGCGCTGATTAGACACAGATTAGACGCCAAACTGATGGCGTTTCTTCACCAGGACAGAAGAGAAGGCATAACTCATCGTGTTCGTCATCCAGTAACCGAGCAGGAAACGGAAAACAGAACGCTCCTAGACGTGTGATGATGACCGTGAGGGTGTGTGTGTGGGTGTGTGTGTGTTTTAAAGGCTAACGTCTTTAACGAGTCTCTAATAGAGTCAGTTTTACTTAAACAACTGAACACCTTCCACAGGTCACGCTTTCTCATGCAGACAGCAGGACGTCTAAAGGTCTAGACGTCGTCTCACGTCGTCCGTTTGCTCAGGGTCCTGATCAAACATTTCAGTCTTACACAGATTTAAAGGTGCAGTTCGGCAAAAAAAAAACCCCAAAACAACAAAACTCCAAATCTGTGGAGACGAGCTCGCTGTGTGAAGTTTGCTTTTTTTTTTTTTTTAGCTTTTTTGAGGCGACTGTTGCTAACAGGACGTCTGTCATCCAAAATCTTCACCGATAAATCCTGTATATTGTGTTTACACATTCAAGTTAAACATGGAACTTCATCATCTTGGTTTTTTTTGTTTTTTTACAGTTAACTCTCCGAGGGGCGGGGTTATACCGGACCGCACTGAGGCAATGAATGATTTTGGTCGTCCAAGATGGCAGCCCTCTTAAATAACATTCCAGTTAGAGGATAAAGCTGCAAAAAAAACCCCAAAGATTTTGACTAGTCGAATATTCATGAGAAGTAATCGATTAATCAGCTTAAATCTATAAATAAAAACCGCTTGTAAAAGAGAACAGCTATAACATATCACTTGCTTGATTTGGTCAGTAGTAGAATGTAAAACACAAGGGACGACTTGTTGCACTGCTGACGTTCTCCTCTAGAGCATATCTAATCTAATTATTATTCCTGTTACAGGAGTTTACGTTATTTTAGTTTTGTGAGATCAGGGTTTACACTCTTCTCTCGAGTTCTTTTTTACAATCGGTCTCACTTTTAAAGAATAGAGCGTTTGTGTTAAAGCTCACATGAGATTGATATGAACTGTTTTTCTGCTTTCGCTTGGGTTTCGGACTGAAACCTGAAGCGTTCATGTGGTGTAATAGTAGCTGCAGTGCTGCTGCCCCCTACAGCTACACTACGGTATTACATTCTACACACCAATAGAGGCCAACGCGCTCTGGGCTTCCTGCTGTTGTTTACATAAACGACTTGTTAGACATAAAGTCCACACCGATGAGTAGTATTGATTATTCAGATTCATCGCTGCAGCACGAGCTCCGTTGTCGAGCCACACAGCTAGAGATTTCACGCAACCTTCATGACTTCCTAGCTCCTTCCTCTTCGTAGCTAAAAAAGCAGACTTCTTTACACACAGCGAACACGTCTCGGCTTTAAGAGTGACGACAGACGCCGTGGACGTTTCGGTTTAGTCCAGACTGCTCCTTTAACGGAATCCAGTGATGAGCGTCGTGAACTCGTGGGAGAATCTTTGCTCTGCAGCTCCGAGAGTCTCATGGCTTCAGTACGTTCATTATTGCTTACAGGAAGTAAAAGCAGAGGTGAAGATCACAGACGAGGCAAAACACAGTGAGAGAGACAGGAAGTGAGGGGTGAGACGAGCAGGAGCGCGCCGTCACTAAGAAGTGCCGAGGCTCAGGATCCCTGAACATGGAGGAGGAAGCCTTCAGACACTTCTTTCCGGGGTATGTGTGTGTGTTCGTTCATGGCACGTCCTCCTTTTCGGATAATTTCAAGTAGTTTTCTTTAGGGTTAGACGTAGAGGGACATCATGGCTGGAGAGTTACACAGGTCAGAGTGTGTGTCCGAGACCTAACTATCGCACTAATAAGACGGACAGAGTCATTCATACACACGCACACACATAGCCACGCCCACAAAAATACATATATACATGTTATTTTACTACAATTCTGTTAAATATATTTGTGCCCCTTGAGAGGTAAATCAGGGAAGGAGGGAAAGAGAATGAACACTTGCGCACTTCATGTGCACTTCAGGACGAGACGCAGAACCTCAGAGCGCCGCTTTTCACTTCAAGGCGTCGCCCCATCCAGGTAGAGACGCCGTGACGCGCAGGCGAGGACGTCATGTCGCTCAGGCTCAGGAGACTTTCAACGAAATAAAAACCTAAAAGTGACGAATGTTTTCAGTGTGAATACATTCCAGAGTCTGAGCAAAAACAAATGGTGTGTGTGTGTAGATCTGAGGAGGATCCGTGGACGTTCTTCCTCGGTGTTGCTTCGTTACCAGCTCCTGGAGGAACTGGGGATCAGGTTTGAGCTCAGCGGCATGGCTGAAGAAGAAGAAGAAGATGATGATGATGATGCGAGTGCAGAAGGTTTCACAGAGGCTTCCTCTTGTCTTGTCAGAAGGAAACACTGGCTTTTTGCAGCATGATAATGGATGACCTCTTGGAATCATGGGTAATGTCTTGGGCTGTCAGAGTGAGTGGATTTGTGTGTGTGTGTGTGTGTGTGTGTGTGGAGGAAGTTCTAGTAGCATATTTTCCACTAAAAGTCCACTAAATATCTCAACCTTTAAATTGTTATGGAATCAGTTTGGCTGTTGATAAAATGTCCACAACGTCCTGTTACGCCTCTGAGACGTGTGTGTGTGTTTGTGCATATCAACACGTTTAAATCCTCACATCGTGTCTCCATAACATTATTTCTATACAGTTTCATAAAGTCTGTATTAAAATGAAATGAAACTTTATGATGCCTTCTAGCATACAGACTCTGCCTTCCAGTTTTAAGCCACGCCCCTTTAGCCAAACAACTCTGACTAACAAGATGCCACTCTGTACAAGGCAGTCTCTCTCACACACACACACTCGCACTCACACTCGGCTATACAGCCTTTCTTTGGTCTCGATGTCATTATAAACACACTGAGTGTTTGATACTGCATCTCTACCGACATTTCTGTAAAGAACCATCCGGCGATAATTGCTCAGCTGAACAAAAATAAAATGGCGGGTATATTTTAGACAAAAATCTGATGTTTCCATCATGTTACGTCCTGATGGATCAGGTTTGGGCCAAACGACGGCAAATAGTTCAGTCTGTAGGAAGTTTAAGAAGAACCTCCATCGGTTACTGAAAGTCATAAACCACCGTTTCATTTAATTCCGTGTTCGTCGCCATTATTTCCTTATAAACTACGTTTCAGTCCATTTATTTGATATCTAATCAAACTGGTGTACGGTCATGTCCTTATTCTCAGTCAAAAGGCTTTAATCTCAGATCCAAACGAAATGAAGAGGTGTAAAGGTTCGAAAACGCTGCGGACCCGTACAGAGCCTTTGCAGAACACAGCGGAGAAAGTAAAGAACGCGGAACCTTCAGACGAACGTCTGAGGAACCCTTTTCTAAGAGTGTGTACGCTGACCGGTTTGTGTAGTGCAGTATTAGGTTTTAAACAGAACTTTTAATTACATGGTGTTTGATGAACGTCCTTTATGAACCTGGCGTAAACGGCAGAAATGACGCCGGGTCTGAAGAGAAATCGGCTGAAACGTCAGAATCATGGCGGATTCTGTAAATGAGAGTCAGACGCAGCAATAAATAATAAAATGGCAGACAGTTCGGTCCTGGTGAAGAATACTCTACATCCTCTGGTCTAACTAATTTCTCCCTCAGGTCTGTGTGTGTGTGTGTGTGTGTGTGTGTGTGTGTGTGTGTGTGTGTGTGTGTGTGTGTGTGTGTGTGTGAGAGAGAGAGAGAGAGAGAGATCTATGTCTTGGCTCAGTCGGGCTAACTCCAGGTCAGGGGAAAGGTGTAGCGTGTGTGTAAAATGTGTGTATTAGGCATTAATGTGAACGTGGTGTGTGTGTGTGAGAGAGTGATAAAGGGGTTATGTGAGGTGAGGGGTTTAGATGGCGTATTCGCGTGTTAAGCGTGGAAGGGCGACTCCGGGGCGGGTCTCGGCGTGGCGCAGTGGCTCAGGTACTCGAGGCTTGGAGCTCAGGATACCGCGGCACTCGGCCCTCTTTCGGATGCGCCACTTTTCCTCCATCCTGCGCTCCAGCTCTTCGTCCATCTTCCTCTTTCTTCGTCCCTGCTGAGGGAACAGAGCTGCCGCTTCCACCCAGCGTCCACTGCAGGATGGGACCTGAGGTTTGGGACACAGCCGACGCCCTCCTCCTCCTCCCCTTAGGCCCAGGTCTGACGTACTGGGAGTGGGACAGAAGCAGCCGCCAGCCGTGAGCGTGAGATCGGGCCCTGTGGTGCTCAGGCTCGTCCTGTCCGTGAAGGAGTCGGTGCGCTCTTCGTAGGCCAGATCAGCGGGAGCTGAGCACTGCTGTAGAGGCCAGCCGCTGCGCGCTTTTCCTCCGTTCTCCCCTCCGCCATCCTGACACACCAACTCGCCCTGCATCGCCTCCTCCTCCTCTTCCTCTTCTTCTTCCACTTCCTCGTCAGGGTCCACCTCTTCTTCTTCCTGCTGCTCGTCGGATGGGGGTGGAGCTCGCGGGTCCCTGAGGAACACCACAATGACGGTGATGTTGTCGCTGGAGCCGGCGTCGCGCGCCGAGGCCACCAGTTTGTGCGCCACCATGGCCGTGTCTCCGTTATTCTCTTGCAGGTGATCGGAGACGACACGCACCGCCTCCTCTGGGCACACCGTGTCGTAAAAACCATCACACGCCAGGATCAGGTAATCCTCAGTGCCATCCAGAGGAAACAACGCGTGATCAGCGTCGCCGCAGATGTACGGCTTGTGCTCCGAGTCTCCTACACACACACACACACACACACACACACACACACACACACACACACACACACACACACACATCAGATTTTATACTAATATATTCCACTGGTTTAAAGGTCAGACCGTTCCCCAATCAAAGAAAAACTTTGACGGAGACTAAACGGTCTAGGAACAAGAAGTCCAGCAAATGTTCTAATCTATTAAAACCTCCGAATGAGTCGGTTCCAGTCACACACCATTTACAAGCTGTAATTATAGATGACATTTCATTACCTGCTGTGTAACACTGCAGTGACCTGGCAACTGTTTAGTTATTTCATTTGGGATACGTATAAATACAGATTTCTCTGATTTTCACCTCGTTAAAAAGGCTTTAAAAACCCGGATCGTGATTGGTCGTCAGGTGGTGATTAGTTCTCTAGAAAAGCAGCTCTGACAGTAGAGCGGGATTATATTAAAGCGCTCACTCTAATAGTCACAGCTCGTTCCCAGGGGCGTGTACAGCAGTTCAGTGATTTATCGTAATAATGACTGATGAAGGAGAAAGGTGGAGCAGTGTTTAAGGTTACGTACCGATGGCTCTCGACACCGACAAGCTGCCGTTCACTCGCCACGTCCCGAACCAAATCACACACCCACCCAGCGCCTCGATCCTCCGCTTCTCATCCTACACGCACACATCATAAAAACATTTCAAATGTCAGCTGGAAGACCAACATAACATCCCGAGACCTGAAAGCACTGCAGTCCCCATCACACGGAGGTGTTTATAATGATCATGCTCTATATTACAGATGGATAGAGATCATATACATTATATCTACATTTATATATTACTGTAACACACACACACACACACACACACACACACAGAGGTCCACAGGACGGATGTTCTGGTGGTGTGAGGGAACCGGAGAACCTGGAGATAACTCCAGGGGAGAAACCTCCGGAAACATACACAGACAGTAACAGGAAAAGTTGCCAGATTCCTGAATACCGATAAAACTCACTAAAACCCCAACGTGTAACTAAATGGAATTTAAATGAAATTATATCCATCTGCTGCAGACACTTTTCTACCCTGATGGACAAAAATAACACCGAAAACAAATCCACCCAGTTCTGGCGAGGGGGGGTGGGTGGGGTGTGTGTGTGTGTGTGTGTGTGTGTGTGTGTGTGTGTGTGTGTGTGGTCATGACAGCCATGGTTCAATGCTCAACTGCAGACCGTTTATACCTTTTATACATACATCACAGAGTGTAGGTGATGTAAAGTTAAAGATAAACCCTCAAAAATAAAAATAAAAACAAGCGACGATGACGCTGGAGGCTCGGTGTCCAGGTGTGATGATGACAGATCAACGCTTGGATCAGCTGAGTTTTCCTTATTAAGCACACTTTATAGTGTATAGGTCAGTGGTCACCATCCGTCTTCCTTGAGATCGACCTTCCTGCAGGTTTCATCTCCAGCCAAACACCTGTCTTAGTAGATCAAGAACTTCTTAAGGTAGTGATTAGATGGTCAGGTGGACACGGTTATGTGTGGAGCTAAAGTAGGATGTAAAGTAAGAGCTACACTCCACCCCACCTGCTCATGGTATGACACCCGGCTTGGGTGTGTCTCCTTTATAAGCAACTAATAATCAACTAAGGTCTAGAGGTACAGGTGGCTCACTGTGATGTTCAGGTGAGTTTTGCTTTCTAAGCACACTTTGTAGCGGATAGCTGATGTAAAGTAAAAGACACATCCAAAAAAAAAAAAAAGAGAAAGTGTTAACTGCAGTCACAGTGCTTTATAAGCATAAGTGGACTGTTACCTTGGTGTGATGTTCAGGGTTCGAGGTTTGGTCCGGGTGAGTTTTGCTTTATAAGCACACTTTGTGTTGTGTAAGTGTATCAGTGATGTAATGTAAAAGATAAAGGTGCTGGACCCTGGTGGGGCACTAAATCTGGCAAAGAGAGTGAAAGCCGGAAACTATTACATTTCACTATGTACTAATTTACTTATTTCTATACTAAACATTAATAAAAGATGTCATTTGGATTCTGATTACAGTGTAAGGCCTGTGTTTCATCATGCAGGGTCAAGCCCTCAGTTTCTGCTCTACCAGAAGAACCCCGAGTCTCAGCACAACACTCTCTCACTCTCTCACTCTTCACGTACCTGCTGAGCCACTGGTTCTGCCGAGAGCAAGGTTTTCCTTTAGTGTATTTATTTTTCAGAAACTGTCCTCGTGTTTCAGGAAAACAGAAGCAGATTCGAACCCGTGACGTCAGCACCAGGAGGTGAGGGCTTTATGAGATTTTTATATAAGTTTTGCTGTGCCTGCAACCGTAAACATCCAGAAGTCACTACACTATCAGAACACAGGCGTCACAGGGACGTGTACGATGGACGCTCCACTCATAATAAACACATAAAAAAAACTGTCATGAAGGACAACAAGGGATTTGAAGCAATGACCTCAGGATTGAGAAGTGTGCGCTTTCCCACAAAGCTATGAGGACACACACAGTGCGCTGGTGTTAGTGTCCTGGTGGTTCAGCTGGTAGGAAAGTCGCATCTGAATGGGAGGACCACGGTCCGAGGCTTGGATCAGGCGATTAAAAGACAAGGTGTTTCTCTAGAAGTACAGCTTGTGTGTATGTGGCGTAAAGTGGAGGACAAATCTGTTGAAATATATTAGACATTCATGGCTCAGTAGTCTTGAGGTCTAACCTGCTACTGTAAAGAACACTTCTCACTCCCACAGACTCTCTGTGTGTATTACCTCTCGGTCTGGTTTGTGGGGCTTCATCAGCTCCACTGCTTGTCCTTTTTTCACCAGCATAACCTGTGAGTCTCCAAGCCAGGCAACGTACAGAGTTCGGCCTCGCAGGAAGGTCACGACCCCAGTGGTGCCACAGCGCAGGTTCTATCACACACACACACACACATATATAAGTAAAAATAAACAAGTTTAAGAGTCAGGCCACAGAGGTTTCAGCTCAGGATGCCAGAAATCTGAGCAGTCCCTCAGCCCTGGCCATAACGGACATCTTCAATCTAGTGTGAGGACACACACACACACACACACACACACACACACACACACACACACACACACGTACATACACACACACATATACACACCTCTCGTGACGCTTTCTGTACGAAGCGCTCGTCGGTGCGTTTGAAGGCTCGGCACAGAGCTTCTGCGGGGTCCTGGCTGAACATCTCCTGCTTCACCAGGTTGACATGGAGGTGATTTGCGGCGTAGGTTGCAGCGTCGATGCCACCGTGACCATCGAACACGGCGAAGTACGCCTGCTCCTCCTGATCCTGCAGACACAAACATATTTGGCTCCACCTCCGCAATCCATTACAACATTCCGTTGTTTAATCAAATCTGTTTGTAAACTTGAAAGGTTATGATCTAATTTTCATTACAAGTATTAGTTTCTAAATGATATCTGAGAAAGTAGCCTTGTGTATCCAAGTGAAAGAGGGCGTGGTCTCTGCGCCTTGTCAGTCCAAATGAAACGGGGTGTGGTCTCGATGCCTTGTGTGTCCAAGTGAAAGGGGGCGTGGTCTCTGCAACCTCAATCAAAGGGAAAGGGGGCATGGTCTCTGTGCCATGTCAGTCCAAGTGATAGGGGGCGTGGTCTTTACACCTGATCAGTTTTATGTCAAAGGGGGCGTGGCCTCTGTCACACTTTAAAAAATGGTTCATTTAATTCTTCACTGACATCAAACATGTTTAGTCAATCTTCTATCCCACTGTACATCACTAAATCTATCTTTGATTGGAGGTTTGATGATGTCACTGGATAAGGAGTTGAGTGTTTGTGTTTTTAATTAAACAGTGAATGAAGAGACGCTGCTGTAACGGTGATTAAATAAACTGCGACCCTTAAGTGTAATTCATCTGCAGCACTCAGCGCACTTTAAACCATTCTAATCCTCACAAAACCTGAGGCCACACACACACACACACACACACACACACACACACACACACACACACACACTTCCCATTCTCGTATTATAATACACTAAATGAAACGGAAGTGTGATGAGGGTAAATAAAGCTTCGGTGTTCTCGGCTTTAAATCAGGTTTAATTACGAGCAGATTAAGAGTCATTATGTGGCTTTAGAGAGAGACGTGGCGCGGGAGAATAAATCACTTCACCGTTCAGGAACCAGCGAGTGCCAACAACGTGCACAAACACTCACAACCAATATTTAACCAACACGTACACACCCTCCGGCCTCGTTTACATAAACACGGGTCCCCCTCCCCCGTTCATTAACAAGAATAACAAAATGGTGGAAAGATATTAATAAACAATGATCAATCAAAATGATATCAGTTCAAAAGTTTGTACCCCCTTTCTGCATGTGAATTGTTCTCTAATAACCTACATGTCCGACTCTTACCTCTAAACTATCTTTAAAATCCTTTTGAATCCTCATTCTCACCCTCTCGCTGTCTTGCTCTCGGTCTCCGTCCCTCTCTCTCTCTCTCTCTCTCAGTAGTGTGTTATGAATATCGAGCGCTCTCTCTTTAGCTGCAGCTCGTGTTTCGTCTGATAGAGAGAGCGTTTCTGTGTTTCTGCTCTTTAGCTCCAGTAAAAGCTCTTCATTTATCAGCAACACTAAACCAAGCCGGTCATTTACACACACACACAAACAATTTATTGATTCAATTCAGTGCTATTAAAGCTGAATATAGTCAGCTTTAATCAGGAGATAATACACTCAGAGTCAGGGTTTGGAGAACTGTTCATTCGAGACGTTTCACAGGAAGCAGTGAACCCTCTAGCCTGACCTGTTTAAACTAGATAGCTGTTTACATCAATAACTTCGTCAGCTTCATCAATACGCTGGTAACCTGCTGGCTGTTGTAGCCGTTAGTGAATGTGCTGGTTGTGTTATAGAGAGGACGGCGGTCTAATTGTGTTGTTAACGCATGCGCAGTTCAGGTGAGCCGATTCAGTAACGAGTCATGAATGAAACATCGCGTGTGCAGGTAAACGTGATGACACTGAAGGATCTGAACGCGACACCTGTGCAGGTTCCCGTTTGGTTATAACGCCGCGTGACGACACACAAAACTGTAGAGGACCTGGTTTTGTAAATCAGCTGATCAGCAATCAAAGTCATATTTGGGTTTAGTGTTGCGTGCAGACTTTTCTGATCGTCGTGTGCATGTGCGTGTGGGTGTGTGTGTGTGGGGGCGGGGGTAGGGGGAATACCTGCAGGTTGAAGAGCGTGTTAAAGTCGGGGATGATGACGTGCCGGTCTTCCATCTTGCGCCGCATGTTTTTGATGGCGTGGATGGAGGTCTCGTAGTAGGCCTGTGAGCGGCGTCGCGGCGGGAAAACCTTCAGCCACACGCAGCACGTCTCACACAGCTTATTAAAGACCAGACGAGCCAATTTCACCGCCTCGATCTCTGCACAGGGACACACACACACACACACACACACACACACACACACACACACACACACACACATTCCGGTTCTAGTGTTACAAAATCTAAGGACGCATTTCAGGCTTGTGAAGGATCACAGCACGGTTATCAAAATTCAGAAAGGCTAAGAAGAGAGAAAGAGTCTGAGTGAGTGAGTGAGCGAGCATGTGTGTGTGTGTGTGTGTGTGCTCTCGAATGTAAGAATTGAGGACATGAGCAAAAGAGGACATCTGCGAAGAGAGACATACAGAGAGAGAGATATCACACACACACTGTAAAAAGTCACAGTGTAATGAGTCTTCAGGTTCTTCTGGTCACTCAGAGTCTGAGACGTGATCTCGTCACTCACAGTTTTGAGCTCAATTATTTTAGAGAGAGAGAGAGAGAGAGAGAGAGAGAGAGAGAGAGAGAGAGAGACTTCACTCAAAGTCCAGGGCCGAGTCTCGATCTTCATCTTATTGTCCTCATGATGCAGATAAACGAGAACGCAGTGTAATAAGGGGACGTATTAGACACGACTCAGCGAGGCCACGTGTAATCCTGAGGGCGCCATTTCTTTTATTTCTGTATTCTATAACGCAGGTATTCGACCCTTTAGGTCTTTTTTTTTTTTTTTTATCAGAAATGTCACTGAAATTTTTCAGAGCACTTTGAACGGGTTTTTGTGCTTTCAGGTTATGTAACGTGCGTTTGTTTAGTGGGCGCAGTCTATATTTAACGTGTCGTGTCAGGTCTGCGCTGGGGAACAGACGCCCTGAGCCAGACGGCCGTCTGTCTGTCTGTCTGTCTTTCTTTCTGTCTGTCTGCACGTCCATGCCTCCACTGAAGTCTATAAGGTGTGCCTCTTTGTGAATCAGGTTAGTGACAGACATTGGGGACAGGGACAGAGAGAGAGAGAGCGCTGTTCTACATAAACAGGACATCAACTCAAAAACAGTATATCAACTTTAAGAACAGCGCGCGCACACACACGCACACACACACACACACACACACACACACACACACACACACACTGCTCAGACTTTAATGTTAACAGAGATGACGTCTAGATCTTGAAGCCACAAACACGTCTTTAGAATCAGAGTTTTGTTAATCAGGTCAGTTCTCATTATTCACTGATAACTCGAGTCTTGGTGTCAGTGCTTGGGATCAGGTCTCGTTACCCAAAATATTAGTTGTGGTCGTTGCCTTGCTCCGATTCCCACTACTCAGAAACATGGTCATGGTCTCAAGACTCAAACATCTGGTCTGGGTTTTGTTCCTCATGCTTTGGTTACTCGGTGCTGCTCAGGGTCTGTGCTATGGTCTTGGTCCTAGTCTTTAATGCTTGTTGGTCTTAGTCCTGGTCTCAGGTGCTTCACTCTGGCTCATGACCTCAATATAAATCTGGTTACTCGGGATCCTGGTCTGTCTTTAGAGAGGACATTTGCCGAGTACGATCATGCGAGCTCTATGGACATTTGCACGATGTAGAAATCACAGCTAGCTCTTGGCTGTAAAAGCTAGCTGACATCAGGACAGTGAAGAGGCTGTAGAGCTGAGACCGGTCTTTACTGCAGGAGGAAGACTAGAATATTCCGTTTCCAATCCTACTCCCACTATACCGAGTACTGAACAGTAAAGTTTCAGTGCTGCGACTGTTCCTGATAAACTGTGAGGCATAAAACTGCAAGTCTCCGCACGCCTGCGTGTTTTCTTCAGCGCTACTTCACCAAACCGGATCTGGCTTCCGTGTGCTGCTCATCGACGCTTCCGAAACATTCCCGATGACTTTATTTGAACTCGGGCTCCGGTATGGACAGGTGTGAAGCCCGTAAACTTTATTAAAGAGACGTTAGATCTCACACACACACACACACACACACACACATCTGCACAGATGTTTGATCTCTCCTCTAATTCGTCTGTCTGGAGCACTTCTCAGTCGTCCCCGCTCCCAATTCCTCTGCCATTTCCATTCGAATATAGAAAGTTAAGAAAGCAATTCAGGCCAGAGTTAAGTTAGTACGCGACCTGATTCCGCAGTCGAATAGGAGAGTTTAAATTGTGCAGAGTGGCCTACATTCGCGCCGAACGCCAGTCGATCGCAGTGCGGAGGAGCAGGACGGAAGAGTCTCTCCCTGTTTGAGCCTCTCCAAGACCTAAAATCCTCGGCTTTTGGGTCACGGGTGTCCTTGGAAATACCCAGAAATGTCAAAGCCGATGTGGAACAGGAGCGGCGCTCTCACAGGGACTCGGATGCACTTTACAGCGAGACATATTTACCGCTTTCGCTGTAGGAGGGGATGAAAGCTTGTGATTTATTATTATTATTATTAGTATTTTTACAGCTCTCAGGGAAAAGGACGATGCATGTTAAACACTGTGAATGATTCAGTTTGATTCATGATTCAGTTTGATTCATGATTCATCTGATTTTAATCTGATTCATCATCGGTAAGCAGTATATCCTGGTCAGGGCCGTGGTGTGAGGTGGGAATACACCCTGAACGGGACACCAGTCCATCGCAAGACACACTCTCACACACCCTCTCACATACACACACTCTCACACACCCTCTCACACACCCTCTCACATACACACACTCTCACACACACACTCTCATTCTCATACACACACACACTCACACTCACTCTCTCATTCTCACACACACACACTCTCTCACTCTCATTCTCACACACACACACTCTCACACTCTCATTCTCACACACTCACTCTCATTCTCACACACACACACACTCTCACACTCACTCTCATTCTCACACACACACACACTCTCACACTCACTCTCATTCTCACACACACACTCACTCTCTCATTCTCACACACACACACACACACACACACACACACACACACACACACTCACTCTCTCATTCTCACACACACACACACTCTCACACACACTCTCACTCCTTGGGCTAATTGATCTTAGCCAGGCCACCTTCCAGCATGTTTTTGGGAGGTGGGAGGAAACCGGAGAACCCGGAAGTAACCCACACACACAGACACAGGGAGAACTCCACACGGACTGTAACCTGCGCTCAGGGTCACACAGAGCACCGCGGAGCTGTGCGGTGACGATGCGTCCTGCTGTAACACTGAATCACGCTGCGTTCACGAAATGTCAGAATTACTGTCATTACTAAATGACGACCCGGACGTCCTACTCCGAGCCGTTCATGTCCTCGGCCCCGGAACGATGCGTTTCTATAGGCCAAACTCAATCGCTGTGAGATGATGCTGCAAAGTAGATATTTACAACATGAAATCACATTTTTCTTCTATTGCTACATACTGAAGAACACAGAAAGTGCATCAGGTAACAATAACATGTTTATTAATAACGCAGGCCTAAACAACAACTCCACGTCTGTGCCAGCTGCATTAAACTGTACTGTACGTCTTTCCTTTATCTTCAGGTTAATCTTGCATTATTAAGACGTTAATAATAGTCAACTACACAGAATTATTCCGATAACCACTTAACTACATTTTACTGCAGAAGCCGCCGCCATTTTGAGCGTTTCCGCACGACGCCGCAGCGGTCAGGTGGTACAAGGCTCAGAAAACTCCTAGTTTACACGTTGTAATTACGAGTCCTACGAGGACGTGAACGCTTTTTACAGGTCGGAATCGATTTGATCGGAATTCACGTTTGATCGGAATCTGATTCAGTTTGATTCAGACCGGCTCTAACGATTGTTCAGCGCTGTTTACTCACATTTGGTTAAATTACCATATTATTATGATTATTATTGTTATTATTATGATGATTACTATAATAAAACCAGAGAAGAGTGGAAACAGGAGGTGCTCGAACGGGCCCAAACCAAATGACTTTAGCAACACTAGAAATATTCTGCAGCGTTAAACAGTAGAGAGGTGACGTTAAAGATGTTCGGTTTCAGAAACAGGTTTTGGGGGACACGCCGCGATGGTACCACATCGGTGTTGTTTAAACAGCAAACACCTACGAGGAATGGTTTCGGTCTCTGTGCCGTCCTCGGTGGTCTTGGTGAGGTGACAGCTGGAGAGATCGCTCTGTAGAACGCTGTCAGCCGTACCACGGGCCAAACCTGCCGCCAGCGGGAACGGGCAGTTACTGTAACACACACACACACACACACACACACACACACACACACACACACACACACACACACACACACACACACACACACACACACAGAGAGAGGAGAGAGAAACAATAAAGCAATGGTTTGGACAAAAATGACATTTATCTCAGAGACGTGTTCAGCGTGTGGCGTCTTGTACTGGAGCGGTGAGACTAACATCACTAGCAATTAATCATGTAACATTCACTTTATAGCAGATTATATAACTCACATTTAGCTTGCATAGTTTATACAACAGTGTGTGTGTGTGTGTGTGTGTGTGTGTGAATGTGTGTGTGTGTGTGTGTGTGTGTGTGAATGAATACACTGAAAGGAAGGTAATAAATTTGAGGTAAACGTCCCAATAACGAAGTTCAGCTGCAAATTCTGCAAAAGTTCAAATGGAAAAAGTGCGAAATTTACTGAAAAGTAAAAGACAGAAATGCACAAAAACACACGAAACGACGAGGAGAACTCGAGGAGAACTCGAGGAGAACTCTTAAAACCTTCACTGAGCTGAAGCAGAATAATAAGTGTGTGTTAGGGTGTGTGAGTGTGTATTTGCATTGATGTGTGTGATGGTGTGTGCTACAGCATGTTAAGAGTGTGTGTGTGTGTGTGTAAAAGACAGTGTGATGTACGGTCAAGTACACGATGTCTTGATTGTGAAGTGTGTGTTACAGCGTCTCGGTGTGGGTGTGTGCAAAGTGTGTGTTCCTTTGCATTAGGGTGTGTGCGCATTAGTGTATATTAAAGAGTGAGATTGTGTGTATTCCTGAGGAATGCTTCAACTCCCACGATGCACTGAATCCCCCCCACGCACGCACACACACAGTCATGCACAGCACGGAGTCGCACTTCATCACTGTAACATCATCATCATCATCATCATCATCATCATCCAGTCAGGTACGGCCGAATCGTCTTCTCTCCGCTCCCGTAGCAACATGAGGCCACCGACGGATGCTGCTCGTAACCATGACGACGTAACTATGACAACAAACGGTGGCGACAAAGCAGCAGGAGGAGAAAACATGCTGATGTCCGATGCAAAGGACTCTGGGTATTAGAAATTAGAGCAGCTCTTTACACTCACACACACTCACACACACACTCAGCAGCTGCTCTCGCGGACAGGAAAGTGGAACGCTGTGTCTCAAGGACACGTCAATGACAGCCTGCTCTAGATGTGTGGAACCAAGGGAGGAGAAACCGCCCACACACACACACACACACACACACACACACACACACACACACACACACAGCAGATGTGTTAATATCTAACACACAGATTTGGAAGTGTTAGGATCAGGGTTGCCAGACGTAACTACAAACTGAAAGTGAAGATATTTACAGCTGTGATTTGGTGGTTGCTGCAGAGGCTGTTTCTGTCCAGCTGCCTTAGGGTAGTGTGTAGTGTGTAGTGTGTAGTGCGTAGTGTGCAGTGTGAAGTGTGCAGTGTGAAGTGTGCAGTGTGCAGCGTAAGGTGTGTAATGTGTAGTGTGAAGCGTGAAGTGTGTAATGTGTAGTGTGTAATGTGTAGTGTGCAGCGTAAGGTGTGTAATGTGTAGTGCGAAGTGTGTAGTGTGAAGTGTGTAGTGTGCAGCGTAAGGTGTTTAATGTGTAGTGTGAAGCGTGTAGTGTGAAGTGTGTAGTGTGTAGTGCGAAGTGTGTAGTGTGCAGCGTAAGGTGTGTAATGTGTAGTGTGCAGTGTGTAGTGTGTAGTGTGTAATGCGAAGTGTGTAGTGTGAAGTGTGTAGTGTGTAATGTGTAATGCGAAGTGTGTAGTGTGAAGTGTGTAGTGTGTAATGTGTAATGCGAAGTGTGTAGTGTGCAGCGTAAGGTGTGTAATGTGTAGTGTGAAGCGTGAAGTGTGTAGTGTGCAGCGTAAGGTGTGTAATGTGTAGTGTGAAGCGTGAAGTGTGTAGTGTGTAGTGTGAAGTGTGTAATGTGTAATGTGAAGTGTGTAGTGTGAAGTGTGTAGTGTGTAGTGCGAAGTGTGTAATGTGAAGTGTGTAATGTGTAATGTGTAGTGCGTAGTGTGCAGTGTGCAGCGTAAGGTGTGTAGCGTGAAGCGTGTAGTGTGTAGTGTGTAGTGTGAAGTGTGTAGTGTGTAGTGTGTAATGTAAGACAGTAGTGCACACTTTGTGGTGTGATTTGAGACACAATAAAACAAACTTTTTTACTTCCTTGTAATTGATCTTTTGCAGTGTTAACACTGGGGTTTTATTTTATTATTGATTTAAAAACATCTTTCACTCAAAACCATTTTCATGTGGACATGAGGCAAAAAAAGAAGGGAAAAAACAACAAAAAAGGAAAGAAATGTGGGAGGAGCCTCAGATATTAAACTTTGACCTGCTTTAAACTTTAACTCTTTTGTTTTTATGGTTTAAATTTCTTATTTGAGTCATTTATCATCATCATCATCAGTGTGTGAGGGATGAAACTGAATTATAGCTGCACACAGAAATGTGCAGATGAACAGATGAAAGAGAAGAATAAGGAGGGGTGAAGGGGGGAGGGTGGGGTTAGAGGACATAGAAAAAGAGACAGAGAGAGAAAAGACGCAAATTGCCATCACATTCTGGGATCCACCTCCGCATTTCCATTCATAGAAATCACACACACACACACACACACACACACACACACACACACACACACACACACACACACACGCACTTGCTTGGACGCACACACACACTCGTCAGCAGCACGCAGGAGGAGGCGTTGAGGTGGGGAGTCCTAATTGGCTGAAGCAACCGAGTCAAACCAATCAGAGCGCTCCGTTTACTGAGCAACTGGCATGCACAGGAATGAGGATTAGTGAGAGAGACAGAATGAAAGAGAGAGAGAGAGAGACAGAATGAGAGAGAGACAGAAAGAGAGAGAGACAGAAAGAGAGAGAGACAGAAAAACAGAGAGACAGAGACCGAGAGAGAGACAGAATGAGAGAGAGAGACAGAATGAGAGAGGGGAGAGAGAATGAGAGAGGGGAGAGAGAATGAGAGAGAGAGAGAGACAGAATGAGAGAGGGGAGAGAGAATGAGAGAGAGAGAGAGAGAGAATGAGAGAGGGAGAGAAACAGAAAGAGAGAGAGAGACAGAATGAGAGAGGGAGAGAGACAGAAAGAGAGAGGGAGACAGAATGAGAGAGGGGAGAGAGACAGAAAGAGAGAGGGAGACAGAATGAGAGAGGGGAGAGAGAATGAAAGAGAGAGCGAGACAGAATGAGAGAGACAGAAAGAGAGGGAAAGAGACAGAAAGAGAGACAGAGAGATGTAAAATAGGAAGCCACTTTGACGTCATTAACATGGTATAAAAATTGTAGCGCTCTCTCTCTCTCACACACACACAATGTCTGCAGTGCATGGGATTTTCCTTTGCATCATATTTATGTATGTGTGTGAGTGTGTGTGTGTGAGAGAGAGAGAGAGCGAGAGAGAGAGACAGGGAAACATCCACACGCAGCACCCAAGAAACTCCATCTTTAACATTCAACTGTCCTTGACGAAAGCCTCGGTAACACAGAGACTCTGTGTGTGTGTGTGTGTGTGTGTGTGTGTGTGTGTGTGCGGGTGTGTGTTACAGCTCTCCCCCTCAGAGACCCTTCAAGCTCCAGCTGCACAACCATACTTTATTACACAAGACTGAGATGTGTACAACCTTTCTACTGTGTGTTCGTGTGTGTGTGTGTGTGTGTGCGCGCATTCTACACTCCCAAAAGCCACGATCTCTGTGAGAAAGGTTGTTCGTTTTTGGAGTGTGTGAGTGGGTGCAAATGGGTTTGTGGGTGTGTGTTGAGTGCTTTGAGTATTCAAGGCTGTGTGTGTGTGTGTGTGTGTGTGTGTGTGTGTGTGGAATGCAGGTGGATGAGTCAGAGGTTGTTAATAGCAACGTGCAGGATTCGTGCAACACTCAATCTGTATCCTGTCCGTCACAGTGGATGGACACACACACACACACACACACACACACACACACACACACACACACACAGAGAGAGAGAGAGAGAGAGAGAGAGAGACAGACAGAGACAGACAGTTAAAACAGCACATCAATTATTTGAATATTTCCCCGTCTTTCTCTCTAGGACCCGAGTGAGACTATCCTTCACTTCCTAGACAGACAGAGAGAGACGCCATTACTCCCAGGCTTTATTGCAAAACTGATCTTTTTTCCTCCATCAGCTGGCTGACATCTCACACACACACACACACACACACTCACACACGTTTGTCACAACTAGAACCTCTTCAGAACGCTAGAACCATTAACCATCCTTCTTTTATAAAGAGTGTTAATATTGTGTGTGTGTGTGTGTGTGTGTGTGTGTTGCAGGAACCTCAATTCTTCACTGACAGAACTCGGTTCATTTGGTCTTAAACGTATTAAAGACAGATTAAAGCAGCAGGACGAAGCTGTACGCTGTGGAGAGAGTCTCCGAGTCAGACAGACCGCGTTTTCTTGTTTCACGTAAGACGACGTGGACCGTCTCCTCCGTTAACCAAACTACCGCTTAAATCTGTGGTGCTCACTCCGTATAAATCCTACAAAACACTCCTCCGACCCCTCGCTCTAGAGAGAGCGCACGGACGAGAAGCTTTCACTTGTGTAATGTTCCTCACGGAGACCAGGGAATGTTTCCGAACAGTGCTGAAGATGTTCTGAAAGCTCTACTGTTGCACCTGTCGGGAGCCAGTGGGTGATTTTTCATCCATCTGATTTCTTCACGAACAGAGTGACAACGTTTATGAGTCTTGATTTATAAACTCAGCCTGGTTTAATCTGTCTCTCATCGGACTTGTTCCTCGAGGAGAGATTATTCCACAGGACCCAGATGGAACGTACCACCTCTGAACCACGGCTCTGTAACACACGCACACACACACACTCACAGTTGGAGCTGACCTTCAAACACTCAGACAGCCGAAGAGCCAGACGAGATCTCTACAATGGAGCGATTGCGTCCGGTGCATGCGTGTGTCGTGTCCCTGCAGTGTATTTGCCAAACAAATGCCTTTATTTTTTCCCCCTCCACATTATGGAAAGCAGCAACTGGGCTGAGGCACATCACATCACGTCACGTCACGCCACGAGCGGGAATCCCACCGATCCTATCCCATGCTGATCCGATCTCTTACGGCTCTGAGAGCATCAATAATGCAGCTCTCAGACTATAAACAGATCAGGCAGATGGAACGGGCCTCGACGTGTAGTGCTTTAAAAATATAAGTCAGTTCCTATTCAGGGTAGAAGCTTCAATATAAAACACACACCATTATGAACATCTAAAAAAAAAAAAAAAAAAAAAAAAAAAAAAAAAAAAAAGAGTAGAAAATACACTCTAATGAAATCCAAGTACAGCACTGAACAATCTGTCTGTCAGGAATGGTTACGCAGCACACACATTCACAGGGTGAATATATTTTCCAAGGAAAACCCTCGGGCCTAGAGCGGAAAACGGGAAAAAATAAGAGAAAGACGACATTTAAATGTTTCATTACTAAAAATCAATCGATAACAATTCTAATTATAATCTTACGGTTCTGCCGTTGACATATGATGGTGATGGTGCTAATGATGGTGGCGGTGACGGTGACTCAAACTTCTCATTTGGATTCACTGAGAGTTAAAAGGGCAGAAAAATTCCACACAGATAATTCCGTCTCATTTCCGCGGTCACGTCGTCTTTATAAATGACATAACGCATGTCTTTTCAAAGTTAGCTAGGTCGGCACATGTTCTAGCGACTAGCATGATATTCACCACTTCACCACAGAGGTGTGACGTGTGTTATTAATAATTAATAAGTGTTTTATTAATAATTTAACAACACATCTGAGGTAAATCTTTTTACGCTCCTGATAATTCTGTGTCGCTTGCGCCATCTTTACACTTTTTGTATAATAGACTTAACGGGTTATGTGCTAGCTAGCTAAATCATGAGCCTCAGTTATCAGCTAGCTATTCCCCGGTCGCCTAGCAACAGTGCTCTCACAACATTAACTCCTTCACATTTTGCACAAAAAGTACAAATCTACAGGTTTGTTTATCCGTAGACACGTCGGAACGATATTTTGGATGACGCATCAATGTTTTAGCATGTTCAGGGGAAAAAAAAAAAAAAAAAAGCTTGTGGATTGATTCACAATTCGATTCAGTCATTTACAAACAAACAAAAACCATCAGTAAAAACAGGCGGCCATGCTGATATTTTTTTTTACTAATGCTGATTCTAGAGCTGTACTTACTACTAAATACGACAAGTCAGAATGTAGAAGAAACCCTCTGTATATCCCTTGTCTAAAACATCATACCGGATTCATTCTGATTCGTTTAAAGGATTTGGATTCGGGTGTTCGAGTCGTACAGCATCACTCCTGCCTCCTCTGAATTAATACCCGGAGTTTAGTTCATACGCTTCTGAATATTTTCTTTTAATATCCAAAAACAGATCGCGTTTGAAAGACCTTGACCTTGACATTTGAAAGAATCTGAGCAAGTGGTTTAGGAAGAAAGAGAAGAAACAAAACCAGGATAAATAAAGTGAACAGTGCAGAGAACGAGGGAGCGCGTGTCTTTTCTGAGACAGAGAGAGATGATGGCCTAGTTGGGCCAAAGAGGACAGTAATATGGGCTAAACAGACACTCTGGCTAAGTCCATCCTGTTCCCTACACCACCCTCCTGTAGTGTGCACTACTTAGTGACGTTCTGTCCCCTCAGCCCTGGGACACGCTTAAAACGCTGCCAAATTAAACGCTGTTCTTCAGTTCGGTGTTCGTTCAAAGCTCCTTGTTTTATTCTACACCGTTCAGCTACAGCACACTGATAAAAAATCCTGCATGGAGAGTGTCAAGGACGTTTCTTTTAGAGGAAATACACATTTTAATAGCACTTCTGTGTGTGTGTGTGTGTGTGTGCAGGCCTGCTCTCTCTGGCTGTTCGTCAGGCTAAATCGATCAGTTCTGGTCTTCAAGGTCGCCTCTTGGAGATGCCGGTGCTGATGATGTGTGCAAAATAAACCTTTAAGAAGAGTCAAAAGCACCATGAAGCCATTATATTAGACTCGGATGCCACTATCAAGTACACACACACACACACACACACACACACACACACACACACCCCACCGTAATACTCAGCAGCAGCGAGGTGTAATAAATTTGGACTAAAATATACAAAATTATTGGCTAATTTAGAGTCAGTGTTTTGGTGCAATGCTTCTGGGTTTGGGAGATGAAATGAGGTTTACTGGGTTTACATGAACAAATCTCCTGCTTTTTTACTTTTGTGCATCATAGATCCTGCAGAAATATTCGGAAAATCTTGTACTGCCTATTTTCTAGCCGTCAGTACGGTTATAAATTGGCCTGTACTGACCCTGAATGGACTCTCCACCTGTTTTACAAACCAGGATTAAAGTCCTAATCCGCAGATTACGACTGGCACAGTTCCCACTGTGCGCGCCTGATGGAGGGCCAAAGTTTCTGAGAAAAAAACCCCAGAAAAGTCAGCACCGGCTGCGCTACAATCAGCTCCCAGCCTCGGCGTCCTCAAATGAATCAGAGCGCTGAAAGAGAGATTACGGGGCTCGACGCCTCCACACAGAGATGCTTATGTAAGCGATCGGGACGTGGGTTATCGCGGCTGGAGCGAGAGGGAACGCGCGGTGAGGAGAGAGAACACACGGAACATCAGGGACATGAGCCACGTTAACGTGAGCCATGATGTGTTCACTCACACTGAATACCGGAGTGATGAGCAGAGAGGTGACGTGAGGTCCGTAGATCTTGTTTATCCTCTTGTAGGATTGAGAACTTGATGACTGTGGTAACGCTAGAGAAACGAGAAAACACCCGTCTTCAAAGCTTGACATCACACTTCATTTGTACAGGTTTCTGGATCGTTCTATCGATGTTAAAGGCCACGATTGAGTTGGGACAAGCTGGAAGACTCGGGGAAGGTGACCCGTGTCCTAGCAATGCTTCTGTGGCGCTAGATCATTCCCTCTAACGATCACAATGATTAGCACTACAACATACACGGAGAACACTGAACACTCACACGCTGGTACTAGTGGAGCCTCGTTCCAGAGGATTGATTTATGCGAAACTGTAAACGTTTTATTGTTTTAAAAACTTTTCTGTTTTTTTTTTACATTTTACAATTTTAAAGGTTACGGACAAAATTTTTAACCATTTGTAATTTAAGAAAAATTTTAATCTCAGTGACACAGATTATGATGATATCAATATTGTGTCATTAGATCACCCAGCCCTAATGCATTATGGGAATTTCATATCATTCCACCTGTGGTGCTGAGCACGCATCATCATCGACTCGTACTCTCTCCACCTCTGCTCTTTTCATCTTAGGAGAACCACATACCAGATGATGCTACCGTGTGTGTGTGTGTGTGTGTGTGTGTGTGTGTTTGCCTTATTCCTGGCCTTACAGATACAACCACACCCTTTTGTTTTTATCTTACTGAAGACTGCAGTTTGTCCACCAATTTATTTATTAAAAAAAACATGATGAGGTTGGTTTTTTCCCCTCCGCAGTCTTGACCCACTTCCCACTAAACAACAGGTCAGAGGTACTAAAGAGTTCCCTGCGTCCTCCTTCGAGGCATCAGAGCACCGGCGTGAGGTCTGAGCAGCTCAGAGCCGAGGGTTATGTAATCCACCGGCTGCTCTGCTGGAAAAAAATCTGCACAGTCAGATCACACGTAGAGGTGCGACCATGTCAAAAACATTCAGCCCGGGTACATCAGAAGGATAACTAATGAATAAAACAGTGTGTGTGTGTGTGTGTGTGTGTGTGTGTGTGTGTGTGTGAGTACAGTAAAATAATGAGTGACAGGATTGTGTAATGATGCGAAGTTACTATCATCACCCCGAAGTTGATTATTTTTCTCTTAGAGCACGTCCCCAAGTGTTTAATTCCTCTTACACCACAGCGGTTTTAGTTCAGAACAACATGTCATGCTTTTTATCCATTCGTAGTTACATTTAGCGCTGTTGACCGTATGTGAAACATGTTAGTTCCTGTTCTCGCTTACGTTATAGCAGCTATAAACAGTCGTTCCCTCACCAGCCCTCTCTCTATTCTCTCTCTCACTATTCTCTCTCTCTCTCTTCAGGTTTCAGCTTGTCGTTTTTTTGTTAATGAGAAACCGCAAAGAAGCATAAACTCCTCTGTCCTGAAACAAAAAAAGTAACAGCTGTGTTAATGTGAATAACGGATCAGAACGAGCACATTAATATAAAGCTGTGACGTGCGGATGCACTTCTGTCAGCGCCGCTGTTAACGAAAAGCCATCAACATCTGACGACCAATCACAATCCAGAACTCAGCAGCGCTGTGGTGTAATAAAAATGAATAAACCTCCAATGATGTTGTCTTCATATGAATTTTTTCCTGAGGGAAATGTTCCAAAACCTTCAAGCTACAATTGACATCAGAGCTGATTTGTAATCATCCAGTCTACACTGGGGTTAGCTCATTTGCTAGTTGCTTAGCTAAGAAGCTTAGCGAGTTGTGTACCATCACCTGACTGGTTAAGCAGCTAGTTAGAAAAAGGTCTGGCTGAACTGTTATGATGGGAAATTTTTGCCAAGATGTCTTAAAAGACGTCTGCGTTTTCAAGACAAGCAACTTGTGGAAAATGGAACGTCTTATGTTAGTTATGTTTAGATCCTACGGGCTATGCTAGTTAACTAGCACATAATTAATCCAGCCTCTACATTCCCCTGACTGGAGGAAGAAATATTTAGAATAAAATACTATTATATTCTTTAACATGACCTGCTCGACCTTGCTGCTAATAAGTGAGCTAAGATGGACTGAGGGTGAGTGGGTAAGCCCCCAAAACCCTGCACCGTGACCTCCGAATTAGCATCGGAGTGGTGAGTCAGAGCAATGTGAGTGTGCAGGTTATTCAGCCGTGACGCAGAGATTGTGGTGTTTTACTGAGACAGCGGCTAATCGAGGAGCTTCGGGGAGTCACAGTCCGTCAGCATAGTGCTTTATTATGAGTCAGCCCTCACACGCTAATCCCCCCCTATCCCCCCCCTAACAGCCGAAGGCCAACGCGGAGGCGGCTTGATCGGGTACACGATTCCCCACCACACACACAAAAAACTCTTACACTTCTCCCTTCTTAGGCCTCCCCGATCTGCCGTGAGCTCATCGCCAGTTCCTCCACACTCAGAGTGAACAGAAGGAGAGGAAGCGACATCATCATCATCATCATCACCACCACCACCACCACCACCATCACCTCAAACTGTCAGTGCAAGCGACCGACACGGCGGCCAGATAATCACCACACGTCAGCTCAGAAACCGAGTTAGATACGCTAAAGGCACAATTACGAAACATACAATTAACACAAAGTCTTTGTGAATTTAAAAAAACCTCATCAGTTGACTCTTCTTCTAAAGCTCTTCCAACAAGCAGCATCTGTCTGCAAGCAGCTTACAAGTGGGTGCGTGTTTTTAAGACGGACACAAAGACACGCCCTTAAAATGTTTGAGTACTTTTATATCTACTCTACTCAAATCAGCAAGCTACCGAACCTTAACAGTGAACGATTATAAACAGTAACGCGTCAGAAATGCTAGCAGGTTAGCTCATGTTAGCTAGCTGTTTAACTAAAAACATGCGCATATATGAATGCTAATAACTTCCTTCCTTTCGATTCCATATAAGGAGTTGAAGACACGCCTACAGTCTTATATACACTCAGTGCTGCTCACACCTCTGCAGGTCAGTGCCGGTGAAGGAGGCGTGGCCTCTGTAAATCTCAGACTAGGTGAAGGAGGCGTGGCCTCTGTAAATCTCAGTCTAGGTGAAGGAGGTGTGGCCTCTGTAAATCTCAGTCTAGGTGAGGGAGGCGTGGCCTCTGTAAATCTCAGTCTAGGTGAAGGAGGCGTGGCCTCTGTAAATCTCAGTCTAGGTGAAGGAGGTGTGGCCTCTGTAAATCTCAGTCTAGGTGAGGGAGGCGTGGCCTCTGTAAATCTCAGACTAGGTGAAGGAGGCGTGGCCTCTGTAAATCTCAGTCTAGGTGAAGGAGGTGTGGCCTCTGTAAATCTCAGTCTAGGTGAAGGAGGTGTGGCCTCTGTAAATCTCAGTCTAGGTGAAGCAGGCGTGGCCTCTGTAAATCTCAGTCTAGGTGAGGGAGGCGTGGCCTCTGTAAATCTCAGTCTAGGTGAGGGAGGCGTGGCCTCTGTACATGTCGGTCCAGGTGAAGCAGGCGTGGCCTGCGTGCCATCACTTTCACTGAAGGAGGCATGGCCAATGTGTCTGTTACTCTTAGTGAAGGAGGCGTGGCCTAGTCATACCATTCAAATACGTTAATAAACATTATAATAAATAAAATCAGTAGCATCTTGAAGGTGTAGCTAGAGCAAGCCATTTTAAAATAAACCACACCCACACAAACTAATTCACTAATGCAGACTTTTTCCACTCAGGAATGAGACACACTCTCTGTATATGTAATATATATATATATAAATATATATATATATATATATATATATATATATATATATATATATATATATATATATATATATATATATGTGTGTGTGTGTGTGTGTGTGTGTGTGTGTGTGTGTGTGTGTGTGTGTGTGTGTGAACAGCACAGAGGAAGAAAAGCTGTTGATCAGGACAGAATGGGATCATGATGTCCATACGAGTTCCTTTCTCCGGCTGACCCAGATACAGCGCTCGACCTTCCTGCAGATGTTCACTCTGACATGAATGAGGTTTAAAAAAGGTACGATCTGTGAGTCTT
>NC_030431.2:4965000-4975000 GCF_001660625.3 Ictalurus punctatus | reverse complement strand
CGTCTATCTATCCATTTACTGAAGTTCCATCTGTAGTCATGCACCAACAGTGACGTAACAAAACCCACGCTGTAAATATCTGAAGTGATGAGCGTTTATCTCCCCAACCATCCCCGGATCTCGCGGCCCCGCCCCGTCTCTTCCACAGACACGGACAGGAGATGGACAGGAAAGCAACGTCCAACCCACTCAGCCTAATTGCTATGTGACCACCGAGAAACGGCGAATCAATCATATTTCCATTCAATTAGCGCACGGCCAGAGACGAGGTGACGGACCTCTCTTAGCCAAATGAAACGCTGTGGGAGAAGACGACCTTGGACGACCTCGGAGACGCAGCATGACGCGGGTGTTTTATAATAAACCCCATAAGTCTGAACAGCGTGAGCAGAGTGAACACAGCACTCCTCGGCGCTGCAGTGGTGTAGCGTGGGGTCTTACATAACTCTGCCCGGCGACACAATGTTTATTTAGCAGTAGCGTTAGCATTAGTAGTAATACCCCTAACCAAAGCAGGAACCTGGAGGAAAATCTGCAGCGGCGTCGTGTGGGGAGGAAATGAGAAAAAAATATATAATAATCTAAAGATCTTCAATAGATGCTTTATTGAATCATCATCATCAGTTAAAAACTTTTAGATGGGTTATTTTTAACCACTAAAAGTAATCTGCGCTAAATAATCAACTTCTTTAAAAAAAAAAAATAAAAAAAAAAGCAAATAAACAACAAATAAACAGCAGCTGTGCATGTTTACACTCATTACAAATATCATCTATGAATATACACGAATATGCAAACTGGAAACGCCCCCTTGACCTCCTGCCTTCCTTAACATCGCTAACATTACCTAATCAGTTTAGCTAACTGCTAGCAAGCTAGCTCACATTAGTCACAGGTCGCAGGCTACTTCCGAATATATATGTGTGTGTGTATATATATATATATATATATATATATATATATATATATATATATATATGTGTGTGTGTGTGTGTGTGTGTGTGTGTGTGTGTAATATATAATTACAATGTTACCATGACAACCACAGTCTCGTTAACTAACTAGCTAGCTCAGCATGCAGGTTAAAGCTTTCCAGGTACCACGCGGTCATCCTACACGCTAATCTCAGACGTGATTGGTCCGTAGCAGTGGAGGATATTTTGCGACATCACAAACTGAGCTTATACATAACTCCGCCCCCAAACAGCTGTAAAAGGAGATATGGAGAAAGTCTGAAACTGTGGATGTATAGAAGGAGGATCGGTTCAACATTTAAACGAGCACTGATCCCTCTCGCCGCTTGCCGTTTAGAGCGCGCTGTGTGTGTGTGTGTGTGTGTGTGTGTGTGTGTGTGTGTGTGTATTGATTGTGAGTGCTTGGCTCAGTTTATTTTGCCCCTGGCTGTAATGAGAGGAAGCCCGAGGGTGCTGGAGGTGTCACAGAGGAGGAGGAGTGATGATACCTCGGGCTCACGGAGGTCAGCGGGCAACATCTAACTTCATCAGCGCTCGAGAAACAAACTGGGAATTGTGGGTTAAATTGTGGGGAAATTCTCCATATTGGGGGACAGAGTTATGAGACACAGAGCTGCGGTCTGTCCTAAAGAGATCATCCCTGTTGTTTTGTAGTATTTTTTATTATTTAGGAAGCTTTACATCGCCCGATTTTAGCGACACCCCCCCGTCAATTCCACACGCCGCCTCTGCTGTTGCTGAATTCGCTGCAGAATGAAAGACAGCAGCTAGGTCACTACTGTTCTAATGAACATCTGGAGAACCGGTGCGTCGTTTATTTAGGTCGTTTCTCTTTCTCGCAGGAATACAAAATTGGTTTAAACACAACTGGATCACAATCCGGACAACACTAACGTACACCGTTCCTTAAAATGTCCAGACCTCACTCTTGTGCACAGGTGAGCTGCAGGACATCTCGCATTTCATCCACAAACCCTCAGCTTTCGCTCATAATGGATAACTCATAATTGTCATAATTCTCCATGCTTAAATGCAACTTATTAAGCATCTTATACACACACTCACTCACACACGTTAAACGGATGCGTAGGCGATTCTGAGACTGCAATAACATCGAAATCTGATTGTGTCTTTACAAAAGGATAAAAAAGATAAATGTGCGTGGTGTGTGTGTGTGTGTGTGTGTGTGTGTGTGTGTTATACAGCATCCTCTCAAGAGCAGCTGCTCTACTACGAATGAAGAGGTTTTGTGCTCTAATGTGATGCCAAGCAGGCTCTGTGCCAATTTAAAACAGGATGATTTTATCTACAGAGCTCAGGTCCATCGCACAGTTACACCGTCAGGTCCACACAGGAACGACCTCCAGGTGTCAGAGTGGAAAAGAGAGAGAGAGACAGAGAGAGAGAGAACACAATCTACTGATTAGATGAGATAAATGCAGTATGAGAGGCTATTTTGTAAATCAGGTTGATTTCCAGCATGTGAAAGGGAAGTTTTAGCTTATCTGATTCCTATTAAACTGCGGTTACTGTAAAGTTTATAAAAGCCCACACTGCCTGCAGCATTACACGAAGGCGGTAAAGATTTCCACGTTACTCGTCTGCTCCAGGAACGAGCGCTCGGCGACGGCACTGATGAACCTCGACATTTATTTAGAGTGCCTGCGGCGGTTCAGTGGAGGGCGATGGAACCATTTTCACTTCCTGTTCCCTAACGAGGAAATTCCCGGTGGGAATTTTTCTCCCTCACACTGATCCCCGCTCCAGCAGGAGGAAATCCGCTATGAGAGCAAACACACGCCCATATGAAGAACAATAATCAGCTTTTATTTTTATTCAACACATACTAAACCCACTTCTCGGCTCACGTCTCTGTGTCGTGATGGAGGGATGTGATGGAAATGTTGTGATGGAGGAATGTGATGGACGTGTGTGATGAAGGGATGTGATGGAGGGATGTGAAGAATGAACGTGATGGAGGGATGTGAAGAATGGAATGGATGTGATGGAGGTACATGATGGAGGGATGTGAAGAATGGATGTGATGGAGGTACATGATGGAGGGATGTGAAGAATGGATGTGATGGAGGTACATGATGAAGGGATGTGAAGAATGGATGTGATGGAGGGATGTGAAGAATGGAATGGATGTGATGGAGGTACATGATGGAGGGATGTGAAGAATGGATGTGATGGAGGGATGTGAAGAATGGAATGGATGTGATGGAGGTACATGATGGAGGGATGTGATGGAGGTACATGATGGAGGGATGTGAAGAATGGATGTGATGGAGGGATGTGAAGAATGGAATGGATGTGATGGAGGTACATGATGGAGGGATGTGAAGAATGGATGTGATGGAGGTACATGATGGAGGGATGTGAAGAATGGATGTGAAGAATGAACATGATGGAGGGACGTGAAGAACGGATGTGATGGAGGGACGAAGTGCAGAGACATGAATAACGGACGTGATGGAGGGAGATGATGGAGACGTGGTAGAGGGAGGTGAGACACCTCCACAGCGAGGGGATTACAGCTGTGTGAGACAGAGGGCTTTAATGAGCTTTAGCAGAGCTTTCCGTTCTCGATTAGTGTGTGTCAGGACTCCCTGTGGCTCACAGCGTGATGGGGAAACAGCCCCCATCACTCCCTCCCTCCCTTCTTCACTCCCTCCCTCTTTCCCTCTGTTTGGAGGACGACACATCCGGATCTCCTTCTGCCATGTGAATCACACTAAAGCCCTAACGCCTCAGAATCTCGGCTTCATTCCGTCTGGATCACTGCGAGCCGAATCGTCCATCACACTCATCTTCATACTAGACGCTACTAGTGCACTTATACACTGTTATAAATAACCCTTCATACAGCTCCTACACACTTCATCACATGACCTACCCGTCTTTAAACTACACACACACACACACACTACATCCTCACACACTAAACGGCGTAATACTCCACCATCGAGATACAGCTACAGATTTATAGAGATAGGGAGTAGGGTTAAGTCGCTCCAAATATCACCCTATCAGACATTATACACTACGTAGGGTGTAGGGGGCATTTCTTTCCCTTACGATGTAGTGCACTTACACAGAAGGAACTGAATCTCAAACTGGATTCTGGTTAATAAGCAGTTATAAGCAGTTATAAGCTTTCAGACAGGATAGTCCTGTTACTGAACACTTCATCAAATCAAGACAAAACTCAAACCCACCCCCACACACACACACACACACACACACCAACGCCACACTGTCACACACTTTATACAACACATACAGACAAGCGTGTCTCATCTCACTGTGACACACACACACACGCTGCTGGAGAACAAAGGGGATCTCCACCTCTCTCCCCTGCTCTATTATTAGATCTTCAACCCGGAGACAAAATAATCACACGTTGAGCTGCATCAACACGGGAAGAGCGGGAGACGAGCTGAAGACGAGCAGAAAAACCCCTCGTTACGCCCTCGCCTCTGACAAGAACCCCACCGACACCAGACTTCTGCATCTCAACCCCAGAACACTAACCACGGTTCTAACGCTGCGTTCCTGCACCATTTCGCTGATCAGATCCCACACACACACACACACACACACACACACAGGCAGGAGATTCACCTACAACACATCACCTGATAATGCTGTTCCACACAATCCACTGCTCACAATGGCTGTGTCCCAATTGCACTTATACTGACTACATAAGGTGCAGTGCACTTACATATGAACCAAGGAGCTGAAACCTAGTTGATTCCTTACTACACTTATAGTGCACTACATAGGGCGCAGTGCACTTACTGTATATATGGAGCAGCGAGCTGAATCCCAAATCAATCCCTATTCCACTTCCAGTACAGGGTGTAGTGTACCCAACATCCGGAGTACTGAGGATCGTCCCAAATGACTCGCTATTACACTTAAAGTGAACTGTATAGGGCGTAGTGCTCTTATATTAAGAGCAGAAACTGACGCGACTCCCAATTACATTTATAGTGCACTACATAGGGAGCAGCGAGATGCATCACAAATCACTTGCTACTCCATTTATAGTGCACTGCTCTATATAGGCAGGAGGTAGAGCGCTAATATATGCAAAGAGAATCCCAAAGGACTCCCAATTACCTGCAGAGTGCATTATACAGGATTTAGGAGTCACTATTTCATAAAATATGTAGTGCATAGGGAGTAAGCAGATGAAGCTCTTAGGGATTAGGGAACTCAGTCACTTAGAGTCTTACATAGAGTAGACAAGCCATTATTTTTAGGGAGCCACAAAATGGCTGCTTGTTGCACACAGCGTCCTACATAAGGTACGGAAGGTAAGGCTTTTTACTTCATACCGTGTGTAGTGTGTTTATACAGGAAGTATACAGGTAGGAAGTATTAATAATGATCCCATTCCCTATGTAGTGCACTTATTTACAGTTCAGGGAGCTAAATCCCAAATGATTCCTAATAGGACAAATTGTGTACAAGCCATTATTTTATACCTGATGCAGTGCACTACAGAGACACGTCAGTCCTGCTATGTGCACGTTAAACAGCGAGAGATTATGGAGTCCTAAATAGTTCCCTAATGGACATATATAATGCACTAAATGGAGTAACACTTACTCAGACAGTAGGGAGCTGAATGCCATCAAGTGCACTAAGTAGGGTGGGAAGTCAGACTGGATTATACACCTCACACTGTATACTTCTGCTTATGGGTTAGACACCATTATTTCTAATGTAGTGCACTTATTGCCAATAAAGGGAGCAAGGAGCCATTTGGAATCCAGCCATAGAAAAGCAGGAGGATTCTTGAGTGCGTGTGTGTGTCGTCCTGCGTATGAGAAGCAGAGCGCACCAACACTGCCGACATCTTGATGAAAAGGTAACCGTCTCTCTCTCCCTCCCTCACTCTCACACACACACACACACACACACTCAGAAAAGCTAAGCGACGGTTTAACATGAACACTGCATGTCTACTCCATATTCTCTCTCTCTCTCTCACACACACACACACACACACACACACACACACACACACACACACACAGAACAAAGAGTGCAGTTGTTATGCCATAGATCGCGCTCTCTCTCTCTCTCTGTGCATCTCACACTCGCTCCGGAAGCTTCCTGATGGATGATGGTTTGAGGAGGAGAAGCAGGAGGAGGAGGGAGGCAACTGCAGCAGTGACGCTGTGCAACGCAAAAACTGGGGATTTACCACTAGGGCACCTCGAGTCACAGACATGGAGGGGGGAACGCACCTCAACAGACAGAGCTCACCACACACACACTCACACACACACACACGAACCTCTTATATGCAACTGCATGCACTGTACAAATGAAAGGTGGCGGAAAAAAGCTTTAGAGTGATGGCACAACATAAACCCGATACGATACGATTATTTGTGTGTGTTGGTGCCACAGAGAGACTTTGCAGAAGACTTGCAGGAGAAAGTGAATCTTCATCTCTCAGTGGCACCAAAATACTTTTATTTTTAGACATTTTCCTGCTTTTATTGTTCGCTCCGTGTGGTCCTGAACAGACGCTCGAACCCTCTTTAACGGCACGATACGAGCAAATCGTAAAGGACTGTGACTAATCTGATCAAAGATTCAAAACAGGTACATCTGTTCATGCTCATGGGCACGAGATAAATCAGGAAACGTCATGAAAACAGATGTAAGGTGCAGGACTGAGTGTAAACAGTGTTTAGAAGAAAGCTTTTTTTAAAAAAACGCAGAAACAAGCAGAAGTACAGTGCAGTGCAGATCTCTTTCAAGGTCGTAAGGTTATGAATTATATGATCTATTTAGTATAATTAAGGAATTAAAAGGCGATCAAAACAGAACATAATGTTAAAGCAATCACATTATTATTATTATTATTATTATTATCAACATCATTATCATCTCACACTTAAGAGGTACCAAATGGTACTTCTGCTTGTCACTGTTGCGGTACCATTAAGGGGACATTATTATTTTTATTTTTATTATTATTATCATCATCATCATCATCATCATGTCATACTTAAGAGGTACCAAATGGTACTTCTGCTTGTCACTGTTGCGGTATCATTAAGGGGACATTATTATTATTATTATTATTATTATTATTATTATTATTATACCTGGAAACCTTTACAGATATATGTTCAGGGACATATTTGGAGGCATGAACTCCTGCTGTAGAAGATCATTTCTCAGGTGAAGTAAACGCTACAGGTAGAAGATGTGTTCCTGGATGTAGATCAGATGCAGTAGGTACAGTTAGGTGCTACATGACATTTCAATTCACGGGTCCCTCATTCTGAATAAAGTTTAGATTCTGAATAAAGTGAGGAGAACTCTTTGGAAAGATGACGCTCCTGCTAAAACACTTACCTAAGCTACATAAAGACACCTGATCATGAACTCCTCCGCTGGTTATTCAGGCTACTTTAGGCTAGATATTGATATATATGTATATATATATATATATGTATATATATTAGTTAATTACTGTGTTGTTAAGTGGGATAGGAAGCGCGAAAGGCATGTCGGGTACTTAACTATTTGCACAGGTGCTGCAGACACAGGTCGAGACATTCCCCTTCCACTTCGTCCTCCACCACCGAGTCCGACAAAGGGCGCGCGGGCACAGGTGAGTCCTCGCGCAGCGGCGGTCGCATCTCCCGCAGGAAAAGCTCCAGGAAGCGGCGGTAAGCTTTCTCCTCGCTGCCACAGCCCGCCATCGCTCCTTCTCATTCCCGGAGAAACACGACACAGACGGAGAACGAGAAGAAGAAGAAGAATGAGGAGAAGAAGCAGGAGGAGGAGAACGAGGAGAAGGAGGAGGATCTGCTGGCTTGAGTCATGAACAAGCTGCAGGTGCGCGCGTGAACGCGAGAGCGCGTTAACGAGCAGCGGTGACGTCAGGTACGAGGGGGCGGGGCTAGGTAGAAAATAGAAAGAGTACCCTGCTGATGGGGGCAACTACGTCATCCGGTTACTTTGGGATGAATGAATGAATGAACGGATGAATGGACTCGGTACACGGTGTTCGGTTCGCCAGCCCTTAACTGTTTCAAAAACCGGATTTATCCGGATCACTACGATACGTTTCGACTCATCAAACGTTTAAATGGTTTATTTTTTTCGGAAGTGTAAAAGCAGTAGAATTACTCCAGTTCCGTTAAAGCATCGCGGGTGTCACCTGGACCAATCAGATATAGCCTTCACATCCGGGTCTTGTGCCAGCCTTCTGTAAGTGGGTTACAGACCCTACTAACTAACTAGCATATAAGAGGATAATACGCTGTAGCCAGCCAACTATCTAAACAAAGACAATTGCAAAGAAAAATCCATTTACAACTTTAACGAAGCAGAAAATATAAATATATATATATTTTTAAATATCGCTATATGACAAGACAAGCTAGTTAGCGAACGTTAGCCAAATGCTAACCCTAGTTAGTCTAAGAAGCGGGTGGTTATGGGACATGGAGTTTTTGTGTACTACCAGCGGTAGTAATGCATATACAATAAAATATTCGATTATTGATTATGGGCGAAAAAAGACGGAAGAAACGAAAATTGTGAAAATAATAATATATATGTATATATCAAATAAAAAAGCTTTACGTAAAGTTTAACTATGCATAAATACCTTAAAAAGTGAACTGTGAATAACTACTTTGGGGAATTTTACTTCCGGCGCCGGAATGACGTAAGAACCTGAGTACTGTATAGACGCGCGTGCACGTGGGAGATGCTATTTTTAAACGCGCTTAAGTCGTGAAGTAAACATAAAAAAAACAAACAAACCCCCCCCCCCCCCCCCCCCACTGAATTAGGAATTCTTGTGCGTAATTTTGACGTAGTGTGCTGGGTCAAGAATGACGTCACTTAAAAAATGATGTCATATAGGACTTTTTTTTCCATAAAGATAAACCAGACACACTATGCATACACAGGCTGTGATGTTACATTATTAACTACTGTGTGCGTCATACCTACCACACAGGCCAAACTGTAGTCTACCTGTTGTGCTGCACAAAGTATTGGCACCCCTCTACTCTGCCAATCAGTGAATAAACAGGCCGATTAAAACACGTTAAATGTACATTCAGGTGAAAAATGATTCAAAATAAAGATGTCATGTACAGAAACAGGATATTCAGTGTCACAGGTTTCCCTTTTCTTGTTGATCGTTGTTTATTTTCTGACTTCCTTTCCCCTCAAGCTCACTGCTGGCATTTCACATGAACCAGAGGGATGGAAATCCATCATCAAATTGACCGTGAAGAACTGCTGCCTTGAGTCCTTGAGGCTTTTAATGAAAATTAGCAGCGAAAAGCTCCCCTGATTTCCCAAAGAGGCTCGAGGGATTCATGATCATCACCACAAACCGGTGCTCTGTAGTGCAGTGGGAGTGTATATAGGACATCAGAGGAGTGCAGGGGTAAAAATAACTGCTGCAGATTTCACTCTTCTGCACTGTGTGTGTGTGTGAGTTAGAGAGAGAGATAAGCAGTAAGCAAGAGTTATTTATTAAAGCAACTTACATTGGCCCAAGTACTGTACAGAAAATGAAACAAGAGAAATTAAAACACCACCAGAGAAGTAAAACACACTCTCTCTTCATCTCACTCTCTCTCAAAAAGCATTTAAATGTAAATTTGTGAAACAGCTGCCTCTTTCCATTTGAGTTTTATCGTCACATTATTTCAATCTTTCTATAAAACTTTAGCCAGGGAGTTTTATTGTTTAAACTTTTAAGGTTTAAAAGTTGCATTTTTTTCCTCAGAACAAAATCTGCACATTTTGATAACCATGTAATATTTCGCACTCGCTATATGAACAATGATGGGGGGAAAAAAGAACAACCCCACTCTGGTTTTATTACATGAGTAATTATGAATAATTGAACAAAAAGTGCAGTAAGGTGCTCCTTTCAAATAAAAATATATATACACTGTAATATAAGACAAATCAAGATAAGATCATACCAAAATAAAAACCTGCAGTAAGAA
>NC_030431.2:4935000-4960000 GCF_001660625.3 Ictalurus punctatus | reverse complement strand
ATATATTTATCTGCGGGGCTTTTATTATGTTTGGGGTTGATATGAGACCTGCTTCTCTGTGGTGAACTGTGCTGCGTACCTGTGGGTGTTTCCTCAGGAAGTCGGGCAGGAGGTGAAGCTCAGCGAGCAGCTCCACGTGATCCTGACAGCGCACCAGGAAGACGCCGGAGAGGATCTTCTCCACGGTGAAGCTCTCTAAAGCTCCACGTTGCTCTGAGAATACACACACACATAACCCAGAATTCCTGATACTGTTCTGCTGAATGGGGTGAAGAGGAGCAATCTGATGACATCATCATAAAGCGCCAGTCATGAGGACACTCTGCTTCACAGCCATACATTTTGTAGTAAACATTTTTTTTTTAAACCGACGAGGGACATAAACACGACTATGAACACACCTTCGTCCTCCGCCAGAGCGGCGCAGTGCTCCACCGCTGCCTCAGCCACGCCCACCAGCCGCTGCACCACAAACCCGCCCTCTGTATCGATGAACACGGCTTCACCACCCAGTCCTCCAAAACACACGGGGATCTGCACGTCTACAGCCAGCTGCACGCTGACACACACACACACACACACATACACACACATCCTAAATAATCACATTTGAGTCTTTCCTCTTTTAACTGACACCAATTCTAACCATATTAAAGGATAATTAAAGGTTTTTAGCTTTCAAAAAGTTCTCCTTGGAACTCTGTGCTATAGGGTTCGACATAGAACTTCTCAAAGGTTCTAAATGGCGCAACAAATGGACACTCATTCTGGTTTCATGAAGCTGTGTTAACGACCATCAGGACTAGAATCTGGTGTGATAAAAGTGCAGTCATGAGAACCGGAACATCAGAACCAGGAACACTCTCAGGTCTCACCACAGCTGGGTTTTTCCGATGCCCGGAACGCCGCAGATTTCCATAGTCTTCCCCACAGGAACCCCACCACCGAGTACAGAGTCCAGCTCCGAGCAGAAGGTGACGATGCTGCCCCGAGTCTCCTCCTGATGCAGGAGATCCAGCGCCGTTAGACTCTGCAGCTCTGCCCCCTGCTGGAGGGGCGAGGAGTCATCACGCAGCGTCCACAACACCTCATCAGCCTCCTCCTGAGATAAACCTGCTGCTGTCGTCGGAACCAAAACATACTGTATATTACTACAGATACATATACTTTCTACACATACAGTTGAGTGCAAAAGTTTGCATCCCTCATGGTTTAAAGGTGGGGGGGAATGTATGGGATATACAATTTATCCATCATAAAAAAAGGTTTAAATGAAACCTGGGTGAGAGAACAGGACAAATTAATAAACAAAATTAACAGAATTGTTTTATATATAAGTGATATACCTTTGTTTAACTAATATTTTTGATTGTCTTTCCCGTTAATGTCAACATTCATTATTTTAATAGGTGTTGATAATTTATGCAATATAAGGAAGGTTATAATGAACATCTGATAAACCAAACTCACTAAATGTCCTGTGTGTAAAATAAAAATAATAATAAAATTTTTTTTTTATTTTTCATCAGGAGGTGCAAACTATTGCTCTCAGCTGTAAATCCTGCTGAAATAAAGCAGACTTTACACAGCAGTGTACCTTTACACAGCTGGAGCGGCTGCACCTCAGTCAGATCTGCAGCTGTGTGAAAGCCAGCGTTTATTAATTTGACCTTCACAGAAGGAGCCAGAGGAGAACTGGACACGGTCCTGAGCATCATATTATTCTAATTTGCTATTTTAAAAAAAAACTTCATCAATATGATAGAGAATCACATCAGCTCTCTAAATACTTTAAATGACCACACTGCAATCTCAAATAAAAAGCTATTAATCAACACGCCTGTAATTCCCAAACGCGTTTTCCGTCCTGTTGTCCCTTTTCGCATTCCGTACATCACTTCTGCATTTTTACAGCGCTAGCGTTCTCCATTTTGGAGAGGGGAAAAATATCCTCGTTTGCATGATTTTACACTAAATAAATAAACAATTCACTCGTGGAAGACATAATCGATGTTGTTATCTTAATATACGAAATACGCGAAACGTTTTTAAACAACGGCCTGTTAATATCAGTATAAACCTGCTCAAAGACTAGCGATTAGCTAGCTAACATCCTTTGTTGGTTTTAGCACACCACATTAATAAACTTTACTCTAAAAATAATGTTTACACTAAGATAATAACTCTCAAAATGAAATAAAGAGAGAAAGAAAGACGCAAAACCGACGCGAACGTAATTAAAGAAACACGTACACTCGATCGAACAAATTCGAACCGCGGTTTTTTTGTTTTTTTTTTAAAGCTGAACATGTCCCTCACTGCGTTCCGTAATTGACGGAATGTGAGAAGGGACAAACCAGAGGAAGACGCGTTTGGGAAAACAGATGCTGTATTCCGAATAGAAAGCGTCCATTTTGCCTGGAAAAAAAACCCTGACACGTCAGTAGGAATATTCCGGATTGCCACATCACCAGACAGCGATTTGAGTCGATTTTTGTTATAATTGTTATGTTTTACTTTTTTATTGATGCGAAAGAGATTTTAGAAGCTTTAAAAACAGCACCAGGTTTCTGTTCTGTGTTCAGACCCGAGTGAGAAACGTCATCGTGTTATAGGACTGATCCAAGATCAGACTGCACAATCCGACCCTGTAACACCTGCGGGTGTTCGGTGAGTGTGTGTCGGGGATGAATTGCCGCTCGGAAGTGTTGGAGGTGTCTCTGGAGGCTCGGCAGGTGGATGAGGCCATGGCGGCGCTGTTACACACCATCCTCCTGCACCGCAGCACCGGGAAGTTCCACTATAAGAAGGAGGGGACATACTGCATGGGGACGGTGGGGACACAGGACGTGGACTGCGACTTCATTGACTTCACCTTCGTGCGGGTTTCATCGGACGAGCTCGAGCGCGTGATCCGGAAGACGGTGACCGAGTTTAAGGTGCGCGAGGGCTCACCTGCAGCAGCTCACCTCTAGTGGGAATAATAATAATAATAATAATAATAATAACAATAATAATAATAATAATTATTATTATTATTAATAATAATAATATAGAAATGTGTAATTGTCATTGTAGCGGGTTGTTGTTGAAGTGGAATGCTAGTTGCGTCACCCGCCGATAAACGTTACTATGGCAACCAATATTATATTGCTTTTCACTCCGTTTTCTCTGAAATGATGATCTGTAAATATTCTAAGCATGCACTGCACAGAGTTTGACTTCTCCACCCAGATCAGATCATTAAATTCCAGATTGAAAATCAGTAAATCAAGTTTGTATGTTTAGAACTACATTTTAAATAAAGTTTGTAACGTTAAAAAGATCTCCTGTGATCTCAGGTGACTCCCAGGTTGAGAACCCTTTGATCTAATTAATGATGGGGAATTCCGTAACGTTTTGGTGAGTCATTTCATTGGGTTCGACTCACCGGTTACGATTCAAAGAGTCGACTCACTCACTGACAATTCTAATCTCCTGAACTTGGACGTACACTTTAACCTGCAATTTGGAGAGCACCCTTCTTTCCTTCCTAAATGCTGTCGTCACTTCAAGCACTTGTGTTTTTTTTACTGTCTCTTTTCCTCTACAGGATGCGCTTGGGAACTCGGGCAGTGACGGAATGGGCCAGATCTCTCTGGAGTTCTACCAGAAGAAGAAGTCGCGCTGGCCGTTCTCGGACGAGTGCATCCCCTGGGAGGTGTGGACCATCAAGGTGAACGTGGTGAACCTGGCCAACGAGCAAGAGCGTCAGATCTGCCGGGAGAAAGTGGGCGAGAAACTCGGCGAGAAGGTCATCAACATCGTGGAGGTCATCAACCGACACGAGTACCTGCCCAAGATGCCCACGCAGTCCGAGGTGGACAACGTGTTCGACACGAGCCTGAAGGACGTCCAGCCGTATTTGTACAAGATCACGTACCAGATTACGGATTCTCTCGGGACGTCGGTGAGCACCACCATGAGGAGGCTTATCAAAGACACGCTGGCGTTGTAACAGGGTTATAAACTTCCGTTCATCAGTCATCAGCCTTCATCAGTACACTTATATATAAATAATTTATCAGTCTGTAATTAATATCAGAAATACACTAGCAGTCAAAAGTTTGTACACCCCTGATTAAATATATTTTATTGATTTTGAATAAAAGCTGAGTTTAAATGTAAATAGTGACATTAATGTTAACGCCCGTGTATAAGTTTAATGAACACTGTTTTAAAATAAAGCTGTTTCTTTGCCGTTTTTGGGAACTTTAAGAAAGCCTCCATGGTGAGAGTTTGCAAAACATTAGAAATGAAAAATACTAAACATTTTGGCATTTTTCTTGGTCACTTCCTGATTCCATGTTGTGTTCGACCTAAAATAGTATAAAATGAAGACCTTGTATGAGCAGGGGTGTACAAACTTTTGCCTGGTGGTGTAAATCTGTCTCTTGTTCCGCATGGCCATGTGACGCATACACGAACTGACTTCTGTCCTGTACAGTGTAAAACGAATCCTGATAAATCCTGATTTTCAGTTTTGTAAAAAAAAAAAAAAAAAAAAAAGTGACTACTTTTTTCTCAGAATAAAACTGAAACCGTGTAAAAATCCAGTCTCCGATTGATTGATTGATTGATGTGAAAATCTGGGATCAAAATAGATGTTTCGGGGCTTTTTGCAAGGGGGACGAACAAACGATACGATTGGATGATGTTCTTGTTTTAATTTGACAGAAAAGACTTCAAACCTGCTGCAGGTTTGGGTGAAGGTTCAAGCATTCCGCTGTGAGACCTGCTGATCAGCGTCACTTTATTTTAGAAAGCAAGCGGTTAAACAGTAGGGGGGGGGGGGGGGGACACTACACACAAAATAAACCTTTGCACAGAACAAATTGATATAATTCTATAATTATAAAAAGATGAATTATTGCAGAAAAACCACTGAAATACCCGAAAAGTTACACTGTGTTCATAAAACAGAGAAAATATCGGTACAAAATACAAAATTAGCCGACAGGAAGATTTAAATCAGCTTTAAGTTCATTAGAGGATCTAAACAAAGAAGCGTGATCTATTTAAACTGAGGCATCCGAGTAATAAAAATTAAATTACATTTTAAAAAAGCGCATTACATTCAATAAATTCTGCACTAAAGTTTCCACAAATATCCAACAGTCATGTAAGACTCATCAATCTGACAAAACTCTTAATTATCTGTTAATATCTCTGTTTATCCTCCAACATCCACAAACCAACAGCACAAATAGGTTTATAGCTAAAAAAAAACAACAAAAACAAATGAACATTTTCTCACCGTTCTAGAAATTGTGCTTTGATTAGCTAATATCTGTGACGTCACAAGAAATCCCGTACGATCAGCTTAGCGTCGACACCTGATTCACCTGATTAACCAGCGTGTGTTATGTAAGTAAAGAAGTACTGATACAGTACCGTAATAGAATCGTTCTCACGCTGTATTGAAGCGTTAACGAAAGAAGAAAACGAAACAAAACACTCATCCACGCAACCGGAAAAGACGAGCGAACGGTTAACGCCGCTCGCCAGGCGTGTGCCGATGTCATTTTCACGTCACCATAAGTGGTTTACTTTGTTTGTTTGGAATTAGACTTATAATAATGTAAATATAAGAAAATATTTCTCCAAATGCCAGAGTTTATCTCACTGCACAAAAATGTCCACGAGATATTATATATATATATATTAATATAAAAACATAACCGTATATATATATGTATATATGCATATAGCTCTATAATCATACACCATTTAAATAAAGTGTGTTTATATCCAAGCTGAGACATTAATGAGTAACTTGCGAGAATAAAAACATGAGCACGGTATATATAAACGATTCTGAATCTCCAAAACACTTGTATACACGTACTGGACTTTAAACACAACTTTGGAATAATTACGTAAAATATTAGCTCGTTATTGATCGTGAAAATTTACTATCGGCGCATGCCTACTGCATTTTATGCGCATGCGTGCGTACGTGTGTGTGTGTGTGTGTGTGTGTGTGTGTGTGTAGTATATCTGTCTTTGCTTCAGAATAGTGAAAATAAGCAATAAATTAAAAAAATCTAAAGTAAAAAAAAACAAAAAAAACAAAGAACGAGCACATTTTACTTTCGTGTGTAAATGTGCACACACTCAAAAAAAAAAAAAAAATAGAATAAATGTACTGTAAATTCAGAATAACACATTTTAGTCTTCAACACTTAAACACCGTTAAAGGAACAAAATCTCATACACTGATTTTCATCTGACTGAAGAACACGCTGTTAAAATGATCAACAATAATAATATTACTCAGTCCCTCCAGGATTTTGCGCTGGAAGAAATTAACATGGAATCAAGGCAATGCCACAATATTCTGAACAATTAAAAAAAAAAAAGAATGCGAATTTTATGCAGATTCGGGCCGAAACGCGGCACGCGCGTCGTCATGACGCACGTTCGGCCAAAGCGCTCTCCGATTCACGTGCGGCTATAAGTAGGGATGCAGCAAAAGTTCGGCAACCGAAATTATTCAAATAAGTGAAAAGGCCGAATACATTTGACCGAACAATGACGTGTTTGATGATGCGACCAAATAGCCTAGCAACCAGAGTGAGACGCGGGAATGTCACCACCTCGACGAGGGGGCGCGCGCTTGCACGCTTGTTTACTGTGGACACGTGCGTTTGTTTTGTTTCTGTTCCGGAGTATTCCGTCACGTTGTGAGACGTAAGGGAGTAGAGTACGGAAGCAGGTAAAGACGTATTTATTTAAGGGCAGGGAGACAGATCCGAATCGTAATCCAAAAAACGTAGTCAAGACAGGCAAAGGGTCGGGCGACCGGCAAACAGGCATGAACGGGGCAAAGCAGGAATCAGAAAACAGGGTCACAACACAAAACAAGAAACGTGAGCTAGTACTATGGACTGGGAGCGGAAACACCAGCGGGGACTAAATGAACTAATCTATAGTTTAAACTAACCAAATCTATCAAGGGACATAACATTAACAACGTATCTAACTGTACTATATCTCCTCTAATACTCGGCGAGGTGTACAGGGACGCGAGAGGTATATATCCCCAATATAACCAGCCGTATAGAACCCAATGGAACCATTTTCTGCACTCGTCAATGCACTTTTTAGTTGTAGGCTACAGAGCGTTCCATTCTTTCGGCAGTCAGTTATAGGCCTAACGTCAGCTATTAAGGGGCTCAAAGATGACCGCATCAAAATATTTTTATTTTACTCATTTATTTATTTAAAGTTATATTGTGCCTTGTTGGTAGCCGATGCCTGCTGGAATGAAAAAAAAATGTTCAGTGTTAAATAAATATTTTGAAATTGTAGTTTTTGTAAATGATTTTTTTCTTTGAAAAGCAAGACAAAATAGTAAAAAGCACATTTTGACTATTTAATTTATGCAGTGGTGAAAAAAAACGGTGAAAAAAATGGCAAAATAAATGGAAAAAAACGTGAAAAAAAACGTGTTCGTTATTCGGCCTTTGGACGAGTTTTTCATTATATTCGGTATAAGAATTTTTATTTCGGTGCATCCCTAGCTATAAGGTCTCGTTTACCGACAAAAATCACTGCGAAAGAGCGTGCAGGACTATTTAGTGCGACTGCGATTTCGCTGATTCGAGTCGTTTTCTGTTAAAAAAATTTTTTTTTAAAAAACAAAAAAAAAAAATCTGCAAATTGCATCGCAAATTTTGAGGGAAAAATAACTAAATTAGCGCAGTATATATCAAGCATTTTTGGCCAAAACAATCACAAAAAACTCCACAAAATCCTGTACAGACTGAATAATAGTAATAGTAATAATAATAATAATAATAATAATAATAATAATAATAATAATACTCTTCACCAAACAGAAATTAAACACCGGCGTGAAATGGCTCTTGTTATTTTCTGAATATGATGCAGTAAGGCAACCCAAAATCCCGTTTTTGGACTTTTTTCAAGCAAACCCATGGCGTAAAGCTCCATCACTCAGACGGGTCGTGGGTTAAAGGCTGTATCAATGTAATACGAAATAATAAATATACAGTACTATGCAAAAGGCACATGCAAGGAAATGCTGTAGAGCAAAGATGCCTTCGAAAATAATGAATTGAAATGTTTCTCCATTAAAAAAAACAAACAACTACATGGTAATAATTTGGTGTGACGAGCCTTTGCTTTAAAAAACAAACAAACAAACAAACAAGGAGTCTCTGGTAGAACGAGTGCAGTTTTATAAGCAAACGAGCTGAAAGTTTAATTGAGCGTCTTGCAGAACCAGACACGGTTCTTCTGGAGACGTTGACTCGCTTCTTATTTGTGCAGCGAAACCCAGCAGCCTTCAATGTGTGTGTGTGTGTTTTTTTTAAATCTGAAAAGTGTCTCTTATCACGTAATACGCTGCTTTCTTTACTGACATACTGACATTTTCTCTAACATTTCACTCAAAAAAAAAAAATTAGGTTGCCTAAGACTTTTGCACAGTACTGTATATATAAAAATATACACACATAATTAGAGAATGGGGAGGAAATAAACAACATCATGCCCTGAACACTACAGTCCTTTGGGTTTGGGTTTTTTGACGTGCCTTTCTGATCATCTTCCATAAACACGAAGGAGGAAGAAAAGGCCACGGAGACGAGTAACGAGCGTGACTCCTACGTAAAGCACTTTTACAGAGTTATTGCAGGGTTTTATAAGCAGATTATCATCAGTTTGGATGAGGAGGAGATTATAATCAGAAATGAGAAATAAACATCTGCATTTGTACACATTGTTCACTGATGCACCATGAAGTATAGAAAAAAACTCAAAATGAGTGTAGGAGTATGTATACGTGTACGAGCGTGTGTGTGTGTGTGTGTGTGTGGGGAAATGTCACCGTCTCGGTCAACCCAAACGCAATCGAGACGTGATCTGTGTGTGAAGTGTGTTTCTTTAGACCCTAAGATAAAAGCTAAACTGTGCAGCTGAACACTTGAACGTTATTTATGCGGGCCGCCATCTTGAATACATCGCCCAAGCCCCGCCTCCAATTCATTTTTCAAGCATGGGTGTTATTTAACTTAACCGCACGCATCGCGGCTGCTCGGCTGCGTCTGGGTTGACGGAGACTCCTCTAACGAGAGATGGGATCCGGATCTCGGTGTAAACGAATGACGTGTTCAGATGTGACTGTGGCTCTGCTCGTGACTCCACAGACTGAAGGCAGTCTTGAAGGTCCTGTGGCAGAGTTTGCACATGTACTGCCTCTTAAACGTCAGAGCAGACAGCGTCGGCGCGTGATAAAAGAGCGTGTCTGATTCCTGAGAAGTTGCTGGGTTTTCGGTGCTGTCCGACCTGGAACGAGAGAAATCTCCGCCTGACTTTTCCTGCTCCTCTCGGGTTTCGGATTTGGACAGAGAAGACGTCAGGGTCTGAGGCTCCTCCTCCGAGACGGGACCTCCGGTTTGACCTGATTTTGGTGAAGACGCTTGTGAGGGCGGAGGCTCTTGGGTGGAGACGGTAAGAGTCGGAGACGGCGGTGGAGAGCACGGCGGTCTGTCCGTCTGTCTGCTCGAGGGCTCTTCAGACGAGGACATGTGGGACTGGTAGTGGCTCCAGAGGCGGAAGTTGGTCCGGAACGCTTTGTGGCAGATGTGGCAGATGAAGGGCTTGATGTGGCAGAGAAGCTCCTGGTGGCGCTCGAGGGCTTTGTGAGAGCCGAAGAGTTTGCCGCATTTCTCACAAGGCCGCACGCCAGGTTCCTCGGGAGCTGAGGCTTCTCTGTCCGTCACCGGTTCCTCCTGCGGCTCCTCTTTTACGATGAGCTTGCCCTGATTATGAGACGAGCTCAGATCCTCCGGGAGGTAAGAAGACGAGTCCTCGGAGTCGCCGTACGTCGCGTCGTCTCTCGGCGCCTCTTTAGGAGGCAGCGGTGCCCCGGCAAGTTCCGCCGCCTCTTGGTTAACCTCGTGGTACCCGAGGGTCAGCTGCTCCCTGACGGTCATCATGTTCTGGTTGTGAACTTCGACCTGATGGCGCCAAATGCTGAAGGAGGACTTAAATGTGCGCATGCACTCGAGGCAGGTCAGCTTTTTGTACTTGCAGTGAGCCTCGTGATCCTTTTTCACCAGCGTGTTGGAGAACCTGAGGCCACAGTAAGGACAGACGGTTGCGTAGCGACACGCTCTCTCGTGATCCTCCAGCTCGCTCAGGGAGAACAGTTTGACGTTGCAGAGCCTGCACGGGAAAACCTCTTTGTCCTGGTTCTCCTTGACGTGTCCCGTTTGCTCCTGCCGCTCACGTAGACCTTCCTCGTCTTGTGCGTCCATGCTAGCTCTCTCAGCGGTGTGTCCCTTCATGTGCAGCTTGAAATGCGACTGGAAGAAGAACATTTTCCCGCAATAGGGACATCCGTAAGACCTCGACCTCCGGCTTTTCTTGGCAAACGGCTGAGCCTGATGGCCCTGCTTGTTTCTCCTGAGCTTCATGATCAAGGCTTTCTTTATCTCCCGCTCTCGCACTATGTCTATGAGTTTCCTCTGGAACTTCTCATCCAGCACAGAGTAGGAGCTGGAAGAAGCCGCCGGGTTTTGGACCACGCCGTGTTGGGTCTGGCAGTGCGTCCACACTTTGAAGTTGGTATGAAAGCGCTTGTGGCAGATGTCGCACGCGTACGGCTTCTCCGGGTTATGGTACATGTTCACGTGACGGTAAAGCCCTGCGTTTGACCTGAACACCTTCATGCAGCTCCAGCATTTAAACATCTTCGTCGGCCTCGGTTCCCCGGGTTCCTGATCGTCCATGCCGCGAGTGGACTCGTCGACCACGCCGTCTTCATCCGTGAACTGGTGTTCGTTCGTGACTTTGGATCGTTTAAACGTGTTCGAATTACTGTCCAACGGTAACCTCCTTTTCACAGATGGACTGAAGTACCCTCTAGGACTTTCGTCGAAGTTAGCCTGGAAATCTCTAAAGTTGACAGGCAGATTGTCCTCTACTGTGACCCGTATGATTTCAGAAGGATCGGCCAGCGGGCTGCTGGCCTCCGTTTTGACCGTCACCCTGTCCTCTCCCTGAGCCTCCTTGTCTTCCCTGGCCATCAGGTTATGCTGTTTGGACCTGAGAACGAGCGGCGGCAGGTGATGTTTGCTCCCGGAAGACGGCGACTCTGCCGTTTTTGTCTCCGATTTTACAACGGGCTGCTCCCTGCTCTGCGGGTCCTTCAGCTCCAAAACCGGAGAGAAAACAGGAACCGGACTGTCCATGGATAAGGATCTACGAAGCAGGCTTTTAATAAGCGGCCCGCTCCGGTCTACGGTTTGGTTATGCGCTCCCTGCTGTGTTCCGGAGACCGATTTCGGATCGTACGTCTGTTCGGTCTTCACCTCCCCCGCCGGGTCATCGGCAGGATCAGAGTTTAAGTGCTGTATGGTTTCGCTGAAAGACACCGAAGAGGTCAACTGCGGCCTCGCCGAGGGCGATCTGTACTCCGCACGGCCCTTGAGGATGGACGGCAAAGACGGAACGACAGGTTTCGATTCGTCCTCTGGTTCTTTGGGAGCGTTTTTGCTAAGATTCATCCCCGTTTCCGTCGTCTTAACATGTCTCGACGGACGATAATCCGGACCCGATCCGGACCGAGTCTCTTCTGGTGCATGCCTGGACACTTTTCCGTGGGGAATCGCATTCTCTCTGTGGGCCACGCCCATGCCACCTTGTTGTACTATAACGCTCCTCTTTGTGAACGACCCGTCGTCCTCTTGGGGAAAGAACAGCCTCTTTCGAGTCACGCAGTAAGACACCTGAGGCCTGGTGGACATTATGTTAGTCAGGAACGGGATTCCTAAACTGTACCCCAGCTCCTGTATCACCGCAAGGCTTCCTCTGTCCACGAACAGGGACGAGGAGTAGATGTAGTTCAGCACGATCTCGAAAGCCTCGGGCTCGCAGAAGTCCAGCTGAATCACGTCTAGGCTCTCCGAGTCTCTCCCGGAGAACAGAGTGTGGAAGTACTCGCTGCTGGCGGCGAGGACGCTCCTGTGGGCCGGGTAGCGTTGTTCACCCGCCATCAACATCACGTCACAGTACTGGCCCTTTAGACGCTGCTCGTTTAGCACGCCGAGTAACGAGACAGCGTGGGCGGGGCTGCTGTAGTGCACCAGGCTCTCCATCACGACCCTGAGGGACATAAACACAAAGCGACACAAAGTTCGGTTTTAAGACTTCAATAACGACTTGCTTTTTTTCCTTTTAACTTCACATCCTCGAACCAAACGTCTTCTAATGTGTCCTGTCCAATAAATAGCCAGAACGATCTTTTACCTGGTGCATAAAAGCTTTATCTCACAGAGGTGATTCTTAAATTCTTTTTTAAAAGGTATGAAGATACGCACTAAAGCTACAAAAGGTGTGTGATCGGTGGCACTCAAAGCGACATTGAAGAAGAAGAAATTTTTTTTATAGTGTTAGAAAACAAAGTGAAAAGATTGCTGCCTGGCGCATGCGCGAACCGGTATCACATTACTTCACGCTTAATCACAGGGTGACAGACACACACACGCGCGCGCGCGCGCATACATAGGCGCGCGTGGGTGGACGATCTTCTCTTCATCACATGTCTGTTATTCACTAATCTGGATATTTTAATCGTGGCCCACGCGCTGTTGATTCGATCAACCAAAAGCACGGAGTGTACTGAGAGTGTGTATGAGTGCGCGCGAACACACACAGTTGTTTTTTCACGGAAAATGGAAAGAGAGAAAAAGAAAATGAAAGAAAGATAGAAGGAAAACAGAGACACAACTACGCGGGCTGTTATGTCAGGAAACGCCGCTTTTTTCTAACCCAATTAGTGCTCAAACTTCTTTCCCCCTTGAAGTCAGAGTCTGTCTCTCTCTCTCTCTCTCTCTCTCTCTCTCTCTCTCACACACTCTCTTTCTGTGCGTCTCTCTCTCTCTCTCTCTCTCCCTCTCTCTGTGTTCCTCGCGCGCGCTCGCGTGCTGCACGCTGACGGAACAGCGGAGGAGTCTCAGCACTCACCGCGTCACCTCGTCTCGAGCCCCCGGGAACAGCGCGCGAACACTTTTTGTCCTTGTCCCCTTATTCCGTATTTCTTTCCTTCTTTCTTTTTGTTATTGTTTTCCGAGTTGCGTCGTCCGCGCAGCAGCCGTGATTCCATCCATCTTGTGTTTGACGTCATCCCGTTCCAGGGATGAGGTCATCGCTTAGAGCGCGCGTCACGTGCGCCGCGCCCTGATTGGCTGCTCCGCGTCCTGTGGGCGGTCCTGCAGGAAATGGCGGACGGCACCTCTTAAAGGGACAGGCAATCTTTTTTATTTTATACATTTAATTTACTCTAAACTCACCGCACCAGCTGTAAAACAACAACAAATATACAAGTACACACCATATTTATTTATTCAGTTTATTTTATTCCTGATCCTTCCCCTCACGCAAAATTTAAACCTAAAACTAGCTACACTGCCTTAAAATGTAGATTAAAACACGATTTATTTGATTAAAAGCACTCTTTCTAGTTTAATTAGAATGGCAGAATTACAGTTGGATCCACATTATACTTCAGATTAAGCGTCTGGTCCAGTCTTCGGTTTTATAACTACAGTAAATAGCTAATTATTCAAACAACTAGCATAACAAGAGTATTTGATCTCTACAATCATCATGATATTAAAATACTACTACTACTAATACTACTACTAATAATAATAAAATTAATAATCATCAGAATAATCGTCATAATAATAATAATAATAATAACAATAATAAAAGTGATAATCATCATAATCATCGTCATAATAATAATAATAATAATAATAATAATAATAATAATACACTTTCAGACTTGGTTGCAGCCATGGTCCTGTGCTAATCACCTCTCAACAACCTTCACAATCACATTCACAGGAAATAACTACACACACTGTTGATGTAAAGTGTCTTAATGAAATGAGTGTGGGAGGAAATCTACTCAACACATCACACAAAGTGATTTCTATGCTTTTAGTGATTTTGTTTGCAGTAGGAATAAACTCACAGAAAATACAGAAATCCTATTACCAATTATTCAGAAATATATTTGCATATTCAGCATCTGTGTAGTAAATATTATGCACCCTTTTATCCTGCTGAGACACACTCCAAATATTACTGCAATACACCACAGAGACTCTAGAGGGAGAGAGAGAGGCGGGGGTAGAGAAAGAGAGAGCGTGAGAGAGACGGAGAGAGGGGGGAGAAGGGGGGGAATAAAGAGTGACAGACAGAGAGAGAGATGGGGGAGAGAGCGAGAGAGAGGACGAGAGAGAGAGAGAGTCCTCAATTAATATGTGTGAAAAGTGTTCAACTTAAAAAGGCTCATGTACAATAGCAGAGAAATCTGTCTTTATATATATATTTTTTAACTGTTTTCTTTCCTTCCAAACAGGTTATTAAACTGAATATTATAATCAGCTGTTGTTGTTGTTGTTGTTGTTGTTGTTGTTGTTGTTGTTGTTGAGTCTCACTTTGATTTCAGTTTCACTTTCTCCCTCCAGGCTGTGGTCTAAACTCACACGCACAGCAGTACAGGAGTGCTGTGTTTAATACTTTTATGAGTGTAACTGTATGCTATAAGAGCTCTGGATCATTAAACACCGACCTTCAGGCTGAAAATGTTTGAGGATATCTAATGACAGCACGGATTTGATGATGGAGGGTTCTAGAAGGTCTAATTGTTCCTGTCCCTCTGAAACTAATTAAAGCGCTATAATTGATAAGGTGCGTGTGTGTTTATGTGTGTGTGTGTGTGTGTGTGTGTGTGTGTGTGTGTGTGTGAGGGCCTCTGGGGTTTACACTCATCACTCTGACCCAGGAGAGAGACCAGGTCGTGTTTATCTGCTCTCTCAGAACCGTCACACTCAAACCCAACACCACAAACCAGACGCAGCGACAGTTTAACCTTCATTTCACACATTTGGATGTGTGTGTGTGTGTGTGTGTGTGTGTGTGTGTGTGTGTGTGTGGGTGGGTGGGTGGGTGGGTGTGTGGGGTGGGGGTGTGTGTGGGTGTGTATGTGGGTGTGTGTGGGGTGTGTGTGGGGTGTGTGTGTGTTTTAATATTTAAATAACATGTTCCTGTATTTATAATCTCCCTGTGGGTAGAATCCCGAGGGAACCGCTGTGTTTTTGAGCATGGAGGGATGGAGAAGAGAGAGAGAGAGAGAGAGAGAGAGAGAGAGAGAGAGAGAGAGAGAGAGAGAGAGCGAGAGAGAGAGAACAACACACACACACCGCTCATAGCCCAAAGACTGTACTTTTTTTTTTTTTCTTCACTTGTTCATCTTGTTCTCTATTGAGATTTTATCCTTTGCCCATATTAATGCTTTGGCAATACATTGTACAATTCGTCATGCCAATAAAGCTCATTTGAATTTAATTTAATTGAAAGGGCAAAGAATGAGAGAGAGAGAGAGAGAGAGAGAGAGAGAGAGAGAGAGAGAGAGAGAGAGAATGAGAGAGCAAGAATGAGAGAGAGGAGGGAGGAGGAGGGAGGTAGCACAGGTGAGACACAGGTGAGGATTCTCAGCAGTGTCCTGCACTCATCTCTGAACAGTGGGGAAGCTGGAGCTCATCATCGTGTAGTATGATTCTGACGTACGGACTGTATTCTGGAGGGCCGAAAATGCGTTGGATGCTCGGTGTGTGGTTAGTGGCGCTGTTCTCCATTCTCGCCAGAGGACACAACACACTGTATGAAGGTGAGACACATAAACACTGTATTTTATGTCGTAATGTCCTCAGCTGCGCTAAAATCGACTTCATGCGGATGAAATATTAAAATATTTATAAACAACGAAACGTTATATAATAAAGTTACACTCCAGCATGCTGGAATTGTTCCTTCTTGCATCACGAGTCCTTTTCTGGAATTTTCCCCTGCGCCTGTCGAGACAGAAACTATGTCTAAATGAAAAGTAATCAGCTGCAAATGCAAGAAATGTACATTTTTGTTCGCATCGAACTCATTTACACTTATTTAAACGTATTTTTTTGTGGGCGCTAAGTGTAAGTTAGTGATATAGTGATGTATAGCCTAAATGAAAGCACTCATCGTACTTCACCATAAACACTATGCCATGTCCCTGTTAGTTTTTGGGAGTAAAGGGAGTTTTGGTCTCTGAGAAGGTGTTCGGATGCGTGGTCAATAAACACTGGCTCACGTTTATTAAAAAAATTCTGTTCTGATTGAATGATCCTAAATATCCTAATAAGTTTAGCTAAGCTCGCCAGGACCGCAGTCGATTGGGGTTAAGGCGAAAGGTAGTTATCCGGATGAAATATGAATATTATTATAAAATAATGGAACATGATTCTGTAATATCGCACTTTACAAGTGAGTGAAATCTAACTCTGTCATGCATTTCGTCTGTTCCAGGATACACCCTCTCACCATCAGGGTACCATGTGTGTCCCGGGATCGAGATCGTTCCCATGACTACCGTGATCTCCTATAAGAGCGCTTACACCCAGATGACGCCGTGTGGCGGGTGGCTGCCATGGAAAATGTGCAACGTCACACGTTACAGCACAGTGTACCAGACTCAGGTCGTCCACTCATCGAATCAGACGATGAAGTGCTGCGACGGCTACGAGCAAGTGGGCAGTTACTGCGCTCTGTGTGAGTGAGGAGAAGAAATAAATTAGAGAAGTGTGCGATAACGTCCGCTAGGGGGAGCTGTGGAGGGAGACGTGTTTGTTTCCTGTGTAAACTTTACTAGTAGCTGACCTCTTCAGTAATCCTTACAGGAACCGCCATATTGGAGACAAATTTTTCCTCTCCTTAGGCCCCGCCCCCTAGACCCCACCATCTATTCACAAAGCTGTTCGAAGCTTATATGGACTTCTAGAATTAATTTTAGGTCCAACAGACCTCCAAACAATTTGGTTAATCGACTACTTTCGCAGTAAAGAATTGTTCTCTATAATGTATTTTTGACTGAACTATTCCTTTAGAAAGTACTTTTGATGAATAATAAGTAAGAAGTTTATTGATCAGTGGTTATAACAGGATTATGATACATCATAATAAGGAATTCCGAATAACTCTGAAGCTGGAGTGATTCCTCTTAACAAAATGTTAATACCCCACACCAATTTAATGAACAGTTTGTGAAACATTTTGTCTCTTCATATCAATGACTTGTAAATAAGTGATTCCAAAACAAAGCATTCATTAAAGACAGTTTAGTAGGAGTTTGTGTGTCTGTGGTAGCTGAGGCGATGCAGTGGCTGAGCTGCATTACTGGAAGATTAAGTGCACGTCACACTTAGGAGGCAGTCTTTTGACCGTTTAGTCGCCACTTTGTCATTTTCAGCTCTCTTTGCCTTTTTATGACGTTTTGTGGGCGTGGTTCATTTAGATTTTACTCACTGAACAGATGAAGCCTCCGACTGGTGATGTACTGTTACATGGGACTTAATGTCATCCATGTTTATTGCACAGTTTCCAGCTCTGATCGAGATATTTTACACGTCTCTGCACCTCAGGTTCAATCCTTAAATGTTTTGACTTTTGAATCGTGGTTTATTCCCCCCCAGCCCTTAACAGGAGTTCGGAGTTCACGGCTAAACCTGGAGTTTGTCCGGTACTTCCTGTCTCGGGATCAGGTTCAGGGTGTCACTGGGACACGGACTGTCCCGGCTGGCAGAAATGCTGCCAAACAGAAAACCAGACTCTCTGTGTGGAGCCTCAGACATTCGGTGAGACATCTGCAGGAAATCATTTGCCCACTAAACAAGAGCAATCTCTCCGAATGAAGAATATATATTTATATATACGTGTTTTTTGTTTACAAATTATAATTTGATTGCTGTGAGAATATCATAAACCGTGATAAAATGTTAAGCGATCTATCGCGATATGAATAGTTAATATCGTCACACATACCTACCGTATCCTTATCTGCAGGGGCTTTAAACAAATATTTCTCTTTGTTGTTAGTGAACATGAGTTCGTGGCTGAACGTGACAGTAACTGTGAAAACAGCGTACAGTTTGGTGAACACGAGGGGCGGAATCTTCAACCACACACGCCTGCTGCACTCTGTGGTCTGTATTATTAGATCAGATCATTAAATATCCAATACAAAACGTAAAAGGCCTTATATTTATTCATACAGTATGCAGCTGCAGCATCTCAAAAATATATTTCCAGACTTTAACCATCTGTGTGTGTGTGTGTGTGTGTGTGTGTTGTAGGTGACAGGAGCTCTGAGCTCTCCACAGGTCTCAGTGTATCACACACACTCGTGGTCTTCAGGATGGTTCAGTACATCCTCATGTCTGCTGCTCGGCTCGGATCGGCTCCTGTCCTTAACCAACATCTCTGACACACTTCTGCTCCTGCTGGAGAACATAGAGGAGGTGACGGCTGTAGATGTCAGGGGTACGTGCATGTGTGTGTGTGTGTGTGTGTGTGTGTGTGTGATTCATTTTTGCAGGAACATTGTGATTCAGCTTCCCTTTTACTGCTCATGAGTCAGATGAGAATATTTCCTTCTCTCTCTCCAGCTCTCATTATTGTCATCCATCTCTGACACCGTATATTGTTTTTGGTAGCAATAAATCTGTGTGTGTGTGTGTGTGTGTGTGTGTGTGTGTGTGTGTGTGTGTGTGCAGATGTGAATGAGTGTGCCACGCCCCTGCTGAGGGACTGCTCTCCCCTGGCCTACTGCAATAACACTTTGGGCTCCTATAACTGTGTGTGTGCTGCTGGATCCGCAGATCTTCAGCCCAGCAGGCCAGGAACACAGTGCACGAGTAAGAAACACTACATTACTACTGCTACTAATAATAATTCTAATAATTTCCCATGATCCTTAATTTCCCATGTTGTGCTCCGCCCCTAGGAAGTCCTTCGTGTAAATTGTGGAACTAACTATAAATAAACAAGATAGCATCCCCATATAACTTCCTCTCCAGAGGGTCAGCTGTCCCAGTAACCCAACGTTCCACGGTCCACGTCAGACCTATCTGCTTCTGAGTGTTTCCAACATGGCTTCCCTCTAGAGAGATCCGGCTGATGGCCAGAGTGTGCAGCTCTGGAGGCGAGGTGTGTGTTGAAGGTGTGTGGTTGAAGCAGGTCTGCTTTGCTGCACCACACTGGTCCACCAGTTCGGACTGGATCAAACCAGTTAAACCAGCATGGACAGCCTGGACACTGTCCAATCAGTAGTGAAACCTTTTTTGGTCTTAGTAGTAACCTCTGCACGTGGGTTGAGGATCTGTACCCGGTGATGTAATCTTGGGGTAATAGAAAGGTCCAGAGGAGTTCAGCTTGGTGACGACATTGATCCAACGATGATCCACAAGCATGTTGCTGTCTTATTTCTTCTTAATATACTCATATTTCATTTCCTCCTTCTTAAGACAACTGATGGATGGTTCATTAGGTTTACTGCTTGCACATCCTTCTGAAGATTTGCTGCTTGGAGTGAACGTCTTGTCCAGAATAGGCTCTAATCTCCATGGCCTGATTTCTTATTGTCTTGCCAGGACAAGGCACTGCTAAGATCTTCTGCACTTAATGTCTGTAGGTCAGCCAGGGTACACATGCATTGTTTGTGTTGACCTTGGGGTGACTCCTCAGGCTTTAAGAAATCCTGAAGGTTCATGTCCTGGAACTGGAACTGTCCTCATGATTCAACACATACTGTGCATCCAGGGCTTTTCAGCACTTTTATCAACAGTGGTTGAGGATCTTTATCTTCATGTCACCTCCATCTTGCCAGCAGCTGAGGATTGTTCACCTTCTTCCAGGAGCATGAATATTTACCTCACTTGGCTGACACTGAGACAGGATACAGCCAAGCACTTGATGGCTAAGGGGTAGAGAAGGTTCAAGAACACAACAGTGGCAGCTGTTGGGATTTAACCTCATGACCTTTTGCTCAGTAGCGCAATGCCTTAACCACTCAAGCACTCCAACATTGACCTTTCCCCTGTTCACTTGACTTTTCTCTGAATTGTTGCACTAAATCTGGAGGACAGAAATCCATTTTGGTGGATTTTAGAAATATTTCTAAAAAGAAGTAGCACCACCTGGAAAAAAACTTGAATGTATCTATAAACTGGTTGCAGCAAAGTAATAATAATATTAACAATGGCTTAAATTCTTCAATTCACATTTCTTACACACTTGATTTGATGGCATCATCAGCTACACATCTCCACTAAACGTGTTTATGTTTACTTTTTAGATACATCCTCCTCTTCCTCCTCTTCCTCCAGTTCAGGCTCCTCTGACTGGAAAGTAATCAGCTTTGGGCCGCTGAGGAAACCTCCCCGGAAAATTATCTCCCCTACCTTGTCCACTACTACATCGTCCACCGCTACCTTCAACACTTCCTTCACTTTTCCACCTCCTGTTACTCCATGCAGCTCTAATTCCAGCTTGAGTCCTGCGCTCAGTACGTAATTCCTAATGTCCTTGATTTTCACAGTCATTCTGAAGGAAAACCTTCATGTCTTTCTATACAGAAAAACGTTGAGTCAGGAGCTGTGCATTCCATTCTTGTCCATGTTTATCGCATCCATGTTTATGTCAATTTCAAATGATCAAAGAGATTATACTTATGTGTTTGCTTCGTAGGTATTCCTAAGATCCCCAAACTCTGGGCCAAAAACGTCACAAGCTCCTCCTTCAACCTGTTGTGGGACGTTCCCTCTCAGATCAACCTCACGTCAAGCCTCGTCCTCTTCCACGGGACTCATCAGATGGGCCCCTGGGTAACGACGTTCTCCAACTGGACATGGACCAACCTTCAGCCTGGGGTTCTGTACACCGCTCAAGTGTCCCTGTGTATGTGTGGTTACTGTGGGAATGCCACCGAGCTGAAAGTAAAGACAGGTATGTGGAGTGGAGAATGACAGCTTCCTGACCCTCATCCATTGAAGGACCAATAATATTCCCATTAGGTACTGATAATGAAGGACATCATTTTAATACAATGGTCAGGTCATACAAATTAATTCATGATATAAATTGTAAAGAGTTTTTAGAGCGAAGACTGCTATAAATCGACGGTTATAATAGACTGTTATATATACTGTATATATATATATATATATATATATATGCATGTTTTCTGATTGTAGATGCACAGACTCTCGAAGCGGTTGCCCGTATAACCAGCATAAACTTCACCAATGATCTTCTGGACCCGAACAGTGAAGAGTACAAGATGTTTACCGAAAACGTCAGGAACGAGGTAAAGGCTGTCTACATGGGAAACAGAGCACTGTGTAAAATAGTAGAGTTGTTGAAATCACTACAATAAATACAATTAGAGTAAATAGTGGAGTGTCAGTGGAGTGCAGAGTGACTGGAGAGTCTTTATGGAGTCCTACGGGATCTATACAGTGGAAATGTCCGTCCCTACTAAGTAACTAGATAATATGACAATAGTTTGTGCATCACATCTCTTTGTCCTGTCCTTCCACAGACTCTTCGTTATCTTCCTTCCTGGATCCTGGACTTGGTTCTCTCTGGGAAGGTCATAGTGTTAATCACTCATCTGTCTCCAGGCAGCGTCGTGGTCACGTTCACCCTCGTGTTCCCTCCTGACAGCACACTGGACATCTCCACCATCGCTCATAATCTGATGGAGTCTCTGGGGAACAGCACGCAGTTCATCGTCGACAGAAACAGCAGCAAGATCATGGGTATCGCAATTTAGCTGTACATACACTCGTAGAAAATTTAGAACCCTTGAGGGTTCTTCTAGAAAACTTTTTTTCACCTATGCTATGTTGCTTATGTTTGGAAAAGGTTCCAAACAGGAATCCTTGTCACAGACTAAGAACTCTTAATTATCTTATGCACCCCTAAAAAATCCTTGAAGAACCCTTTTTTGCTAAGAGTTCAGTTCAATGTTGCACACCGGACAGATCCTACAATAGGTATTAAGAAGAAAATGATCACCAGTAATCTGGAGTTTATATCACACACTTGTGCAGCTAATACACACACTGTTAATCTCAGTCCTCAGTTCGTGTAACACGACTCTGAATAACGGGAACTTTACCCGCCTAAGTATTGAAGAAAAGGGGCTCACGAAGGGTTTGTTGGATGATAAAGAGTTCGTAGCTACCAAAAAAGGTTTCTATATGGAACCATCTTTAATAGGAAAATGCTTTGCTGTAGGGTTCTATGTAGAACCCCCAGAGGGACAACTGAAGAACCCTTGTACTGCTTTTCCTTGATTATTAGAATGATGTTTGAGACATATAAATAAGAATATCACAAGAAGTGTGTGTGTGTGTGTGTGTGTGATATGAAGTGTGTGTGAATTAATACGAGGTGTTTTCTTGTGAGCTGTTACTGCACTGTTACTATCTGCTTGTTTGTGCAATGAGGTGTGTGTTAACATCAGTTCCTCATTATCAGACGTGAATGAGTGCGCGCTGGGCGAGGTCGACTGTTCCCCGTGGGCCAGATGTGAGAACAAGCTTGGTTCATACATCTGTGAGTGTTACTACGGTTACACTGATGCAAACCCTGAGAGGCCGGGACGCACCTGCGAAGGTACAGCAGAAGCTAATTTACCAGGCTTTCACCTTCCAAATTTCCATTTACAGCCAACGGAAACTTTAACCCGACAGCTGAGTTTGTCTTTAATTTGTATAAAAAAAAAAGGAAGAAAATCTTCCCTTCCCAACTTCACTGGGTTCTGCTCTATTGAGAAACATCATGAGTGTGTCACTCGTGAACACTGAGCTGGACGAAAATGTCCCTTTTCCCTGATCGTTGCTTTCTACATGCCATCACATATCATGAATGCGAGCATTTGTTTATGCTAGAAGTGATTTGGATAATAAAATAGTTCACATTTGACTTATTCTGCTATTTTGTGATCGCGTTTACATTCAAATGGTAAAGAAGAAGGATGGCGCTTTACGGTTGTGTGTTGATTTACTCATCGCTAAACTATTAGCCGTTAGCGCCCACATTATCTTTATTTTGTCTTGTAGCCAGTTATGGGCTTTGGCGTAGTTATATTAACACCAGATTTTCAAGTCTGTAACAGAAGAAAAATGTTTTTACATTCTTTTCCTACTTAGTGATGCACATCTTTCATTTTTATCCATCTCCAGCCAACAATGTGCCAGCTTCCACTTCATCTCCAAACACCACGAGTCCATCTGCAGAGGTCGTCTCTACAACATTCATCATGAGCACGCTCTCTCAAAACACAACCACATCCATGTCCACATCCACTCCTATCACTGATAAAACCACAACATCCTCTTTATCATCATCTATATCTATAAACTCTGTAACACCAGACACCAATGTAATGGTCAGGTCATCAACAGCAGAGCCATCTGTTAATAAAACCAGTGAATTAATAAGCACACCATCCACCACATCTTCTTCTACACCATCATCCACTTCCAGCACCCAAACCACTGCAACAACAGATTTAACCTCCACCTCCCACACCTCCATATCGCCCATCTCTCAAACGGAGTCCATCACCGTGGAGTGCGGTCCCGGGTTCATGGTCGTATCCGTGTCCCGAAATTTCCTGGACTTGAAGCGCATCTCCGAGTCCTCGCTGTACCTGGGCGTGCCCAGCTGTAACCTGACTACGGGGAACGTCACCCACGTCATGCTCTTCGTGGCCTGGGGAATGTGTGAAACTCAACTGCGGGTAAGTGCTAAAGATATTCCCCCTGTTCGTATTGGAGAGGATCCATCTTAAAATATCATCACAATCTTATATAATCATTAGAATAACAATTAACTTACAATTCAATTAAATCACGTTATTTGCTGCTATTACAGGAAAATAATCAACGATAGTGTGGGATGATGAAGTGGAGTTACTGTTATCAAGCTGAAGTCGATTATTTTCCTATAACAGCATGTACCGTCGTGTTTGATTCCTGTTTTAACACGGCAATTTGCCAACACTTAAACGTTTTTGTTTATTAAAGAATGACACATCATACTTTTTATCCATTTATAGTTACATGTCTGCAAAACATGAAATGTTTCTCTTAACTAGCAACACATATTTTAATCCTTTTATGTGGAGCGTCCACTGTACACGTCCATGTAAATGAGCTGTTACTATAACGTATTAGAACATGTGCATTAATATAAAAACTACTGTCAGGGCCGCTGTTATAGAAAGTGAACCAACACCTGACGACCAATCACGATCCAGCATTCAACATAATAGCACGAAATGAAGTCGTAAAACTGTGGAATGTTTTCAGTGGAACTCAAGTTAAGCAATTAAGACAATAAATAAATCCCAAGCAAATCTACAAATGAACACCAAAAGTAGCATTAAAATAAATACAGTATTGTGCATGATGAATAGCGCGGTATGTTGTATAACTGATTATCGCTTGCTCCTTATCAAAAATGATCATTTATCTGCGTTTTATAAAAGGTCTTGTGTACGACTGAAGAATCTGACGTATAATTTCATTTAGAAGTAAGCCATGAAGTAAATTTACTGGAGTGATTTTGTTGCATTTCTATTATTAAAAGGCGTAGCTTAATGAAAAGCAGGAGCCAGTTACAATTACAGCCAGTTAGATTGCAACATGCAAATTTCAAATTTGCATATTCATAGAATCTGGATTTGGGGGATCGGGGGTTCGTAGGTTCATGGGGTTTTGGGCAAGAATACTGGAATAAAAACAAAATTTAAGCACATGCTCTTGTTATTTATTAATTATATTAGAAAATAAATCAATTTGTCCACGTTATTAGGACAATAAAATGTTCTAATATTAGAGAAAAGTGGACAAGACCCACATCATTTTCTCCGTACCACGCCTACTGACCATGCTCTGATGTTCTGATGTTCCTTTTTCCCCAGAATAACAGCCAGAACAGCACAGTGCAGGTGACTCTCTATAACACGGACGCTCGGCTCCAGGTTCCTGTCATCTGCACATACATCAACAGTTTTATCATCTCCGCT
>NC_030431.2:4900000-4930000 GCF_001660625.3 Ictalurus punctatus | reverse complement strand
CGAGGTTCCTGTGGCTCCTGCTCTCCTCCAGAAGTCCCAGAGGAATAAAAATCGCTGACTCGTCCAACTGCAGACTCTGATTCACTAGGGTTAGGATGGAGAGAGACGGGGAAAGAGAGCGAGACAGAGAGAGAGAGTGAGAGAGACAGACAGACAGAGAGAGAGAGAGAGAGATAAGACATTTCATCCAGTTCAAGTGGAAATGAAGCCTTGAACATCCCGTGTGTTGTTATTAGCATTAGTGTATTATTACTAGGCTGTTTATTATGATCAGATTTTGCTGAGTGACAGGAGGGCGGAGCTTAGGTTAAATCAACTCGGACAATTACAAACTTGATTAAATGACATCACCATGAGCATTTCTTTTCATCTTTTCCAGCTCACTGCATTCTATCTGAACGAATCACTTTTTTAAGAAAACAACACTTTTCTGGCTACGAGCTTCAGGATCTTGCAGGTTGCAATCTGGCTCTTCAGACCAAATCAAACCAAACCAGTCGTTTAGATTAGATTTAGAGTTGAGCTTAATTCTGCACGGGTTTGTCAGGTTGTTCAAGACTTCAAAATGTTCAGGTAAGACTACAACAAAAACACAAACACACACAAAATACAATCAACACACACTGTAAATAATATACACTGTACACAAACTACACAATATGCTCTAGGATGAAGCAACTGATCACATCGTCTCGTCTAAAGATGTTACGTACAAAACTCAAATCTTATATTATATGATCAAAATACAGTTTGTTTCGAATTATGTGGATGTGTGAGCAGACGCTTAGGCCATTGTTTATAATTGAGGTCCCATTACCGAAACTTGTGGCGTGATATATCGATATATCGGACAATTAATCAGTGAAATTCATACTGGGAGATATTTCAGATATATCACACTAACACTGTTTTAAATATATCTGATGAAATATCGGATATATCAGATAATCATGGTGGAATATATCGGACGATATATCGGACATATCAGATAATCATGGTGAAATATCAGATGATATATATCGGACATATCAGATAATCATGATGAAATACATCAGATGATATATCGGGACATCAGATAACCATGGTGAGATATATCGGACGATATATCGGACAGCAGATAATCATGGTGAGATATATCGGACGATATATCGGACATCAGATAATCATGGTGAGATATATCGGACGGCATATCAGACATATCAGATAATCATGGAGAAATATATCAGATGATATATCGGACATATTAGATAATCGTGTTGAGATATATCAGACGATATATCGGACATATCAGATATTCATGGTGAGATATATCAGACGATATCTCGGACATATCAGATAATCATGGTGACATATATCAGACAATATATCGGACATATCAGATAATCATGGTGGGATATATCGGAGGATATATTGGACATATCAGATAATCATGGTGAGATATATCTGACGATATATCAGACATATCAGATAATCATGGTGAGGTATATCAGACGGCATATCAGACGTATCAGATAATCATGGAGAAATATATCAGACGATATATCGGACATATCAGATAATCATGGTGGAATATATCAGATGATATATCAGACATCAGATAATCATGGTGAGATATATCAGACGATATATCGGACATATCAGATAATCATGGTGAGATATATCAGACGATATATCAGACATATCAGATAATCATGGTGAGGTATATCAGATGGCATATCAGACATATCAGATAATCATGGAGAAATATATCAGACGATATATTGGACATATCAGATAATCATGGTGAGATATATCGGACGATATATCAGACATATCAGATAATCATGGTGAGGTATATCAGATGGCATATCAGACATATCAGATAATCATGGAGAAATATATCAGACGATATATCGGACATATCAGATAATCATGGTGAGATATATCAGACGATATATTGGACATATCAGATAATTGTGAGATATATCAGACGATATATCGGACATATCAGATAATCATGGTGAGATATATCAGACGATATATCGGACATCAGATAATCATGGTGAGATATATCAGACGATATATCGGACATATCAGATAAGCGTGAGATATATCAGACGATATATTGGACATCAGATAATTGTGAGATATATCAGACAATATATCGGACATCAGATAATCATGGTGAGATATATCAGACGATATATTGGACATATCAGATAAGCGTGAGATATATCAGACGATATATTGGACATCAGATAATTGTGAGATATATCAGACGATATATCGGACATATCAGATAAGCGTGAGATATATCAGACGATATAATGGACATATCAGATAATTGTGAGATATATCAGACGATATATCGGACATCAGATAATCATGGTGAGATATATCAGACGATATATCGGACATATCAGATAATCATGGTGGGATATATCGGAGGATATATCGGACATATCAGATAATCATGGTGAGATATATCAGACGATATATCAGACATATCAGATAATCATGGTGAGGTATATCAGATGGCATATCAGACATATCAGATAATCATGGAGAAATATATCAGACGATATATCGGACATATCAGATAATCATGGTGGAATATATCAGATGATATACCGGGACATCAGATAATCATGGTGAGATATATCAGACGATATATCGGACATATCAGATAATCATGGTGAGATATGTCAGACGATATATTGGACATATCAGATAATTGTGAGATATATCAGACGATATATCGGACATCAGATAATCATGGTGAGATATATCAGACGATATATCGGACATATCAGATAAGCGTGAGATATATCAGACGATATATTGGACATATCAGATAATTGTGAGATATATCAGACGATATATCGGACATCAGATAATCATGGTGAGATATATCAGACGATATATTGGACATCAGATAATCATGGTGAGATATATCAGACGATGTATTACCTCACAAACACACAGAATGCATAGATCTCATATGCAAATGGTTTATATTTGAATATGTATTCAATATGCTAAATATTTTGCGTAAGTGAATGTACACATTCCGAACAGAACTTCAGGACAGAACAATGCCGCTGCTACAGGCTAACGCTCTCCATATGGAAGAGATTGATGTGTGCATGCCGTGTGTGCTGCCTGTCTGTATCATATATAAAGGGTTAATGAAAGGCCGTGCCTCGTCTCGGGTGTGTCTTTACCTTGGGTCAGGTAGAGCGCAGCGCCACAGGTGTTGCTTTAGCGTCTGCACCCAACCGATATCTCGGATTGGCTGACAGAGCTGAATGTAGTGCTGCTGTTTTAGCACGAGCCTTAAAAAAAAAAAACAACCAAAAAAAAAAAAAAAAAAACGAGACGAGAAAAAAGGCCACGGATTAGCTACATCAGATTTCAAACCTCTCTCATAACATCGCGAATAAATCATGCGAGTAAATACACATCGGATTACTGGGATGCGAGAAAATCCTCCGTCATGACATCATCACCTGAGTTCAGTAATCTAGCAGTAACACTTAATCTGTCGTTTTTACTGAAAAGAGGAGTGAATCGAACGCCGCTAGCATCCTTCATTTATCTGTACAGATTGCTGAACTATACTGAATGATCACGCTGGATATCGCTTAATAATACTTTATATCTTAGCGCATGTATCAGATATATCGGACAGTGACTCGGATGATATATCGGATTTATGAACGCTCCCTCAGGAATAAGAAGGCCGTGTGAAAGGAGGCTCGGGTTACAGACGACATAAACAGAGGTGTGTTAATATTTAATCATTAAATAACGCTGCCCTACTGGAGTTCTCTTCCATGTGGAGTCACACACACACACACACACACACACACACACACACACACAACACGGACAGGAACACAAGACAAACAACAACAACAACACACTATTGTTCACCTACCGTTTACTCCCAAACCCTCCATGCTCCCGGGGAAGAGAGGGATGAGGCAGGAAAGAGGGAATGTGAATGGGTAGAGGGGGTCGAACCGGAGACGGAGGAAAATAGGATGAGGCACGAAGAGGTGAATACGAAGAGGAAGAATGGGAAGCGTGGGATAATCAGGAAGGGATTAAGGAAATAGGAAGAGGGGCAAACAGGAAGAGGGCAGGGAATGTGATGAACAGGTGTTTGGGAAGAATGAGCAGAGGAATGGAAAGTGACGAAGGAATGAGAAGAGAGGAAAAGAGCAAGTAGGAAGTAAGGCCGGATGGAAAGAAGGGGCGCAGAGGGGTGAATAGAAGGACAGGGCGACTGGGAAGATGGGGCAAATGGGGTACAGAGGTGAATAGGAAGTAAGGGGCAAACAGGAAAACAAAGCAGAGGGGGCTAATGGGAAGAACGAGGTGAAGGGACGAGTGGGACGAGTTGGGAAGTGAAAATAAGAAAAAAAAAAAGAGAGAGATGAGTCAGTGGGGCGAGAGGAGAGAAAGAAGAGGGAAAGGAAAGAGAGAGAGAGAGAGAGAGAGAGAGAGAGAGAGAGAGAGAGAGAGAAGAGAGAGAAGAGAGGGAGCCCTCCCACCTCTCAAACAAAACAAAGCGAGACACTTCGGCTTCTGCGTTTCGCGTTTATTAGCAACATTTTTCTATAATTATGAGCAAGCAGAGAAAAAGTACAGGTCACATGATCACAGGTTCATCATCGCCGCTCCGTCACTCGTTTCTCGTCATTTGAACAGTGCACGAAGTAAAAATAGCACCAGTGATAAGCAGGCGCGGCGTGTAGAGCACGGTCGACTCAACCCCCCCCCCTCCCCCCCCCCCCCCCCCCCCCGCGAAGCCCACATCTGTCTCTGCGTACTCAACACCACCATTACGCTGCGCTAATGCTAATGCTAATGCTAATCAGCGGCTTCCGAAGGTCACCGAAGTGCAACAAAACTAGCCCACGTTTGTTTCCCGCCCACGGATTTTCTGGAAAACATCCTTAAGGCCGATTCACACTGAAGACAAGGCGTGCGAAAGCAGTTGCGAGTGAACACCTGATGTGCAGGGGCTGATGGGTAACGGTTTCACTGATTTCGGCGTAACCCCGTCGTCATGTGAGCTGTCTGAAATAAAAAAACGTAAATAACATTGTAAATAAAAATATATCCATGGTTTCGGTTGATGAGAAAGAAAGATGTGTGGCGTCAGTATGGCGGTTTAGGGGTTTGTGAAAAAGCACGTGGTATTCAGTGTGAAGAGGCCCTCTGTAAAAACATTCCCATAATTCCCAAATCCAGAAGGAGAAACTGCACGAGGAGATCAGGATCCAGTGTTATTGATTTCCTGAACGAAGAGCGAGACACACACTTGTGGTTACAAAAATCAGACACAGGAAATGAAGAAGAGGGAGAAACCCCAAGTCCCAGAACACACACCAGAGCAGAGACAGACGAGGGAACGCCAGCGGGGTGGCACATGATCCACCACACACACACACACACACACACACACACACACACACTCTCACATACGCTCTCACACACACAATCTCTCACACACACACTCTCTCACACACACACTCTCTCACACGCTCTCACACGCTCTCACACACGCTCTCACACACACGCTCTCGCACACATGCTCACACACACACTCTCTCACACACACACTCTCTCACACGCTCTCACACGCTCTCACACACTCTCACACACGCTCTCGCACACACGCTCGCACACACACTCTTACACACACTCTTACACACACACTCTCTCTAACAAACTCTCACACACACTCTCACACACACACCCTCTCATACACACACACTCTCACACACACACACTCTCACACACACTCTCTCACACGCTCTCACACACACGCTCTCACACACATGCTCTCACACACGCTCGCACACACACTCTCACACACACATTCTCTCACATACACTCTCACACACACTCTCTCTCACACACACACTCTCACATGCTCTCACACACTCACACACGCTTGCACACACGCTCTTACACACACACTCTCTCTCACATATACTCTCACACACACTCTCTCTCACACACACACTCTCTCTCTCACACATATACTCTCACATACACTCTCACACACACACGCTCTCACACACATGCTCTCACACACACCCTCACACACACACTCTCTCTAACATAAACTCTCACACACACTCTCACACACACACTCTCACACACACTCTCTCACATACACTCTCACATACACTCTCTCACACACTCTCTCTTACGCACTCTCTCTCACACACACACACACGCTCTCTCACACACTCTCACACACACACTCTCACACACTCTCTCACACATACTCTCACACACACACTCTCTTACACTCTCTTACACTCTCTCACACTCTCTTACACTCTCTCACATACACTCTCGCACACACACTCACACACACACTCTCACACACACGCCCATGAAGGAATTCAGACTAAATGCAAAGCCGTCAATTCAAGTTTACTGATCATTCACTTCCTACACACTGACTCACTCTTCTACACTGAGTGTGTGTGTGTGTGTGTGTGTGTGTGTGTGTGTGTGTGTGTGTGAGAGTATTAAATTTTCTTCATTCATCATCACCAAATCCTGATTTGGTCTTTTAATCGGATGTTATCTAACACACACACACACACACACACACACACACACACACACACACGCACGCACACACACGCACACACACACACACACACACACACGCACACACACACAGAGCCGAGCTCTAAAATCTAATCTACGCTATTTCCCCAGAAGACAAATAACACAAAACATCCTATAATGCATAATCACATCACTCTGATCTAGATGCTTGTCGTAGCAACAGCGACCCACCCCTCATTACCCAACGGCCTTCTGTGTAACTTGACACACACGCTAGTGCCGGGAGGAAATGATGTAAATTACACAGCGCTGGAGGAGCTGGACTTCCTCTAAATCACTCCTTTCGTGGTAATCATCGAAAATAAACAAGGGCGTGTCTCAAATCGCGCGCTGTGCACACTGCTCCGACACGATGCACTTCGCTGTGTGCTAGCTGGAATGCTGTACAGTCCAACAATAACGTTTAGTGCTAATAAGAAACGTTATTAAAGGTTGAACTTCCTTGTTTAGCGACGGCAGGGTTTCCTCTGTCACACCCTCCGAGCTAGCTAACAGCTACCGAGAGAAAGCATTAAACACAGCTAGCTGTCTAACACCACACAGCTTAGCATACACTGCTGAACAGCTAGCTTAGCAATTAGCAAGTATCATTCTATAATGTAACGTATTAAATAAAACAAGGGCTTGGGGCATGAATGAAACCCAGTCTGTACATTTTCCCTTCTGCAGTGTTTACTTATTTATTACGGTTTTGTTTCTCGGATTAAGTTGTAAAATTACAAACCAAAAAATCGAATGAATAAGTGAAATTACGAGATGAATAAAATACAAATACAGTAATAAAATGGCTACATAAATAATTATGACACATAATTAATTCGCTAATAAATAATTCATAAATATATTTGTAAAGATTATTCTAGAAAATGCCTGAAACTGTTTTTCGTAAAGTTTACTGTATTACTGTAACAGCTGATATTTAGCTTTTTACTATAAGAAGAACTGATAAAATGACAAGTAACTATATAAACTATATACAAATGTAAACAACTGTCAAATAACCCTAATCGTCCTTTTTCCTAAAACATTTTATTTTACGGTTTACGCCAATTTACCACAGCTGACGGATCATTTAGTAAAATGACAGTAAACTAATAATAATTTCCCGTTTTTCTGAACGTGTAATTAGTGTAATTTTGAGCAGTTCATGTGGTCATACAGTCATTTATAACTTACTGTAATGTAACAGTAGAGTAACATGGGCTTCCTCTTTAGTAAGGACACTCTGTCTGTGTATTAATAGTGCACTAGAATGTAGTACGCGATTTGAGACACAGCCAGAGAGCCAGAGATGCATGCCCAGACAGGCACACACACACACACACACACACACACACACACACACACACACACACAGCACAAGCAGGCAGGGAGGATGCACACATTCATCAAAGGGTTTGTGTCATTTTTTTCTTGTTGTTGTTGTTGTTGTTGTTGTTGTTCTGGGAGAGTTAGAGATGGAAATGTCTGGTTTAGGGTTCATGCTGCGTAAAATTCATCAGCGACACGAACACGACAGAGTTCCTTTCGGTAAACTCGTCCCGAGCGTATTAATGCATTCCCATCAGCCGCTCCATGCAGTGAATCAGCATCGGCATCATCGGCACCATCCATGGGCCAACCGGTGTAGCGGTTGCCATGGAAACCTTGCCACTGGAGACGAGGAGCGAAGGTGGGGCAGGGTGGGATGGGGGCAGGTGGGCGGAGCTGAGGCGAATGCATTAAATGATGAGTGACTGCATAATGACGGGGGCGTGTTACGTTTCATAATCACAAGAACCCGACGACCTTAAGAGACAGAGACAGAGAGAGAAGAACGAGAGATAGAGACAGGGACAGGTAGACAGACACATATAGATGAGAAAGAGAAAAGCGAGAGACAGAGAGAGACAGACGCACATATGTCCTGATTTTGTCATGTCCCTGGGTCAAACAGGGGCGGAGCTTAAATCCAATCTCATTAACCAATCGTAAACCTAGTTAGCAGTTTGACTAACGATAAATGCCTTTTCATTTCCTTTACATCATTTAATACCTCACCTAATGTTAGCTAGTTTAACGACATCATTAACGACAGACGGGTAGCTTGGCTAGCTTAGCTAATGTTGCTGAACGATTACACTGTGCGATTAAAGCCAGTATCTTATTCTAATCCCTACATGGAGCTGAAGAAGAAACGCTAGCGCTGATGTCATACTATTGAGGATGTAACCGGATGATCATGTTTAACTTAAGCTCCGCCCCTTTTGATCCAGGGACATCTGTCATTTGGCAAGATCAGGATGTGTGTGTCTGAAAGAGAGAGAGAGAGAGAGAGAGAGACAGACAGATGAGTGTGGGAGAGAGGAAGAGCACTACAGTGAGTCGCTGAGTGAAAAGCTCTTAGCTGATTGGTCCAGCCTCGGCGGCTGTGTTGAGGAAGAGAGGAAGTGAGAGGAGAAGTGCGGTGGTGTTTACTCTTTCGCCTCAGCCAGTTTGTTGTTCATCTCTTTACTTTTCTCCTTGTCGCTCGGCCGCTGGTTCTCGGAGCTCTTCTTCTTGGAGCCGCGCGCCGACCCCGGCGCCACCTGCTTCTCCTTCGACTTCTTCACCGCTTTACCGCGAGTGGACGAAGAGGACGCCGGCTTTTTCGGCTTGGAGCGCGGGAGACTGGATCTGTCCGCCTACAAAGAATCATAAAACGCAAAACCTACCATTACAAATGCACCAGTTACACACGTTCTAGTGGATATTTATGAAAGTGGGCGTGGCTCATTTATTTCTTAGCAGATCTACTTGATCCTTCTTCTTTATTTCGCTGCTGGGATTGACATTTTTGATGATGAGTGTTTGCAGAAAGAAACAGAAATGAGTGTGCTCAATAAAAAAGACTTCACTTCATCCATTTATGCGGTCTCTGTAGACATCAGCGTCTCGTGCGGACGTCTCTTACACCTGTTTACAAACGCATGATAGAGACCGATAAAACTGCACTGTGTAATGTGTACAGTAGAAACGTGTAGACTAAGAGCTCAGACTGCAAACAGAAAACTCTACAAGTTTTCTATTCCAATTCTACATTTCTCTCATGAACATGTGCTGAATGTGCTGAGTATGTCTGAGCGGAATGTTGTCTCACTTTAGCGGTCTCGAAGTGGGGCTGGCTGTACAGCATGCGCACTCTCCTCCTGTCCTGCGCCTTGTTATCGGTATCACTCAGCTGCACAGTGGACTGTTCTCCCCTGTAGCTGGCGCTGTAGCTCGTCTCCCGCCTGCAAAAAGAATCAAATTGATAAAAACGCAGAAAGAGGACGAGATCAGAGATGAGAACCACTAGCTGCGTTTACATGGACAACAATAATCCACTCTTAATCCGATTAAGACCATACTCTGATTAAGAAACTACCATGTAAACAGCAATTTTTACTTACCTTAATCTAATTAAGGTCATAATCGAAGTAAGCAATAATCTAATTAAGACAGGTGGAGTGCTCCTGTTTTGGTCGCATTATGGACGTGTAGTAGTGACATGTAAACACCTTAATCACGTTATTAACGTCGTTTTCACCGCATTTTGAGACAGGACACGATCACACACGGCAGTTTTACGGTGATCAAGAGAGTTCGGCTGTGTCCCAAATCGCATACTTTCCTACTATAGGCCTGTAGTGGGGAAAAATACATGTATCTCGGCTACTATATAGACGGTAATGCGTTCGGCAATGCGCTGCTGTGGCTGCAGGTTCTCATTCCAGCCTAACAGCAGGTGCGCTGGATAACTGATTGGAGACTAAGATGAAGTGGGATCATGAAGTGTAAGCCCCCTGACTTACACAAACAGAAATAACACAGAGTCTGAGCTTCCTGATACGTACACACTACTGTATTCAGGGGAAATCACCACCACTGCACCACTGTGTGTGTGTGTGTGTGTGTGTGTGTGTGTGTGTGTGTGTGTGTGTGTGTGTGTTTTCAGCAGCATCCTGAACCCCTGAAAGCCATCAGGAGTGTCAGGTTAAACCGTACTGTAGGAAACCCAGGATTTTCATGACACAGCACTTTTACAGCATCCGTAATATGAGCTGATTCACCTTTTCTTCTCTCTGTGTGTGTGTGTGTGTGAGAGAGAGAGAAACGCACCACACATCTATTTTTATAAATAAGCGCAGAAAAAAATCTGTAAAGTGCATATATATATATATATATATATATATAATTCATACAGCTATAATAAAGAACGCAGCAGCACATTTTCTGTCATTTATTGTGTCAAGATTTCTCTAGTTGAATACTGGGAAAGCCTTATTCATAAAAAGGTCATAGTAAATTGAAGTTTAAATGACTAAAACAGCTTCAGGCTTGCTCTTTGCTAGCTGGCTCACTAGGTGGCGCTATTAGGAAGTCAGTTCACTAAGAGAGCTTGATGAAGAGCACCTTACATTTATCTCATGTCTACAGCTGAGCCGTGGAGGGTCGAGGGCCGTGTTTACACCTAACGCGGATTATGATTCCAGTTTTATCATTTCATGTAATGTAATGCACAGAAACTGAGGAGAATACATACGAGTCAATACACCATACGCAATACAGCCATAAATCACCCGAGGGTGTGTGTTACAGTCATTTTATAACGGGTAAGGGTGTTCTTAACATGCACACACACACACACACACACACACACACACACACACACACACACACACGTACACTCGAGTATATTATTGCTATTATAAAGCAGCAACAAACATGATATGATCAAATCCAGTGTTTAATAAATAATTATAATGATTATGAATAATATTCACAATTCAGTCTGTCAGCATTAGGCTTTGTTTGCTAAGCAACATAACAGACAAGCATTAATACTGAATTCAGTTAAAGTGTTGCGCTAACAGGTGTGTGTGTGTGTGTGTGTGTGTGTGTGTGTGTGTGTGTGTGTGTGTGTATCACCAATCAGATTTTAGATTATAAAATAAAATGTAAGCTTTACAATGAAATGTACAGGACGGAATGTTTCCATAAGGACAAATGTGTTTATTGATGAATGACTCATGAGTTTTGCCCCAGTGGATTCTCCACTCTCTCTCTCTCTCTCTCTCCCTCTCTCTCTATCTCTCTCTCTCTTCCTCTCTCTATCTCTCTCACTCGCTCGCTCTCTCTCTCTCTCTCACTCGCGCTCTCTCTCTCTTCCTCTCTCTCTCTCTCTCTCTCTCACTCACTCGCTCTCTCACTCTCACTCGCTCTCTCTCTCTCTCACTCGCACTCGCACTCTCTCTCACTCGTGCTCTCTCTCTCACTCACTCTCTCTCACTCTCTCTCTCCCTCTCCCTCACTCTTTCTCTCTCCATCTCTCTCTCTCTCGCTCTCTCTCACTCTCTCTCACTCACTCTCTCTCACTCTCTCTCTCCCTCTCCCTCACTCTTTCTCTCTCCATCTCTCTCTCTCACTCGCGCTCTCTCTCTCACTCTCTCTCTCCCTTTCTCTCTCCCCCCTCTCTCTCTCTCTCACTCATGCTCTCTCTCTCATTCACTCTCTCTCTTTCACTCTCTCTCTCTTTCACTCTCTCTCACTCTCTCGCTCTCTCCCACTCTCGCTCTCTCTCTCTCTCCCTCCCTCTCTCTCATCATATTCCCGAAGTAGAGGAAATTATCGTCAGAGTAACACGATTACAAGATAATTGAGAGCAGCAGAGGAAAACCACTACAGAGCCATTACTCAAATGAATCCTCTGCCTCCCATCAGGAGCACACGGCTTAAACCCGTATACTACCGCACGTCTGCTTCACAGCTCAGTACAGGAGGCATTTCTATAATTCATTAAATACAATTTCTATACGTTATCGTTTCTATAGCAACGGTTCGTTCACAGGGCCGTGCACGCAAGGACGCTGTGCTGATAATAAATGGATTTAATAAAACGCTGAAGGACACTGAAATGTGTAAGGAAGGAGTCTCCAGTGTCAGCGCCTTGTAACAGTCAGAGGTGAAGCTGTAACTTCAAGCTTTCTGCTTGTCTTATTAATGTGAAGAGAAAATAAAGAGAGAATAAAGAGAGAATACAGAGAGGGAATATAGAGAAGGAATAACGAGAGGGAATAAAGAGAGAGAATAAAGAGAGAGAATAAAGAGAGGGAATAAAGAGAGAGAATAAATAGAGGAAATAGAGAGAGGGAATAAAGAGAGAGAATAAAGAGAGGAAATAAAGAGAAAGAATAGAGAGAGAATAAAGAGAGAGAATAAAGAGAGAGAATAAAGAGAGAGAATAAATAGAGGAAATAGAGAGAGGGAATAAAGAGAGAGAATAAAGAGAGGGAATAAAGAGAAAGTATAAAGAGAAAGAATAAAGAGAAAGAATAAAGAGAGAGAATAAAGAGAGAATAAAGAGAGAGAATAAAGAGAGAGAATAAAGAGAGAATAAAGAGAGGGAATAAAGAGAGAGAATAGAGAGAGAATAAAGAGAGAATAAAGAGAGAGAATAAAGAGAATAAAGAGAGAGAATAAAGAGAGAGAATAAAGAGAGAATAAAGAGAGAGAATAAAGAGAGAGAATAGAGAGAGAATAAAGAGAGAATAAAGAGAGAGAATAAAGAGAATAAAGAGAGAGAATAGAGAGAGAGAATAAAGAGAATAAAGAGAGAGAATAAAGAGAGAGAATAAAGAGAGAATAAAGAGAGAGAATAAAGAGAGAGAATAGAGAGAGAATAAAGAGAGAATAAAGAGAGAGAATAAAGAGAATAAAGAGAGAGAATAGAGAGAGAATAAAGAGAGAGAATAAAGAGAGAATAAAGAGAGAGAATAAAGAGAGAATAAAGAGAGAGAATAAAGAGAATAGAGAGAGAGAGAATAAAGAGAGAGAATAAAGAGAGAATAAAGAGAGAGAATAAAGAGAGAGAATAAAGAGCAGCTGGTGAGGGAACGAGTGTTTATAGCTGCTATAACGTAAGTGAGAACAGGAAGTAACTCGTTTTGCCGACGGACCTATAAACGGATCGAAAGTATGACGTGACAACAATTTAATTGTTGTTAAATTGCTGTGGTGGAAGAGGAATAAAACACTCAGGGACATGCCGTTAGAGGAGAATAACCAGTTCCTCTAATACACTTCATCACACTGACCCGGGCGTTGACTATTCTCCTGTAACAGCACGTTCTCCAGAGAATTATAAACCACTTGTTATTTACAATAAACAGAAACAGGAAAAACAACATCAGCATATGAGACGAGAGAAAAACAGACATGCAGAGAGCTTCATAACAATGACTCTGGTGTCCTGATGATCATCTCGTGCTTGGTACTGACTGTAAAACCCAACACACACACACACACACACACACACACACACACACCCCGTACAATCACATTGACTTTAAACCAGCAGTGTTTAATTCTGGTGCTGCTTGAGTGTGCACACACACACACACATACACACACACACACTCCTACGCCTTTACTACTTCACTGCCTTTGTGAAAGGGCCCGTTGCCATGGTGACGCACTGGCAGCATATAGAAATGTGAGGAGATGCCAGAGAGGGGCATTGTGGGTAAACAGTGGGGCATTTCAGCAATAAGGCACCTCAGAGAGAAGATTATTCATACGTGGGCCATATGCTATAAGCACAGAGAAAGAAATCGAGGAGCCCCAAACACTCCGCCGAAGGGGCGGAGCCATCAGCAGACCTCCAGCCAATAAGAACCCTCTCCAGTTTGCCTGACGCTAAACTGGAGCCTATAGGCTGCCATTACCGATTCCTTACATTAGCCTCGTAGCATCGCTGCGTAACTAAGGAAGCAAAGCCACTGCTTTAACGGAGCGATTCAGGGAAAGACCGACTCAAAGCCTCCCAGCATGAACGTGACTCTCATCTGTGATCGTCCGTTTTCTCCATCATTCTCAGCTCCAAAACAACCATGATTTCACTCAGTCGCTTCATTAAACACCACGGAAACATTGGTGCTAATTAGACTTTTGCATGAAGTACAACTTTAATCTCTCCCTGATCAACCTCAGGGAGTCCTATCCATCCACTGCAGCGTCTCATCCATCCTAACCCTAACCCTATCACTAACCCTAACCCTATCACTAACCCTAACCCTATCACTGACCCTAACCCGATCACTAACCCTAACCCTATCACTAACCCTAACCCTATCACTAACCCTAACCCTATCACTGACCCTAACCCGATCACTAACCCTAACCCTATCACTGACCCTAACCTTATCACTGACCCTAACCCTATCACTGACCCTAACCCGATCACTAACCCTAACCCTATCACTGACCCTAACCCGATCACTAACCCTAACCCGATCACTGACCCTAACCCTATCACTGACCCTAACCCTATCACTGACCCTAACCCTATCACTGACCCTAACCCTATCACTAATCCTAACCCTATCACTGACCCTAACCCTAGTGAACGCTTTACTACTGTAGGAAAAAAAAGTTGTTTGTGGCTCTGGTGGAACCCTGAAAGGTCCTGTGTAGAACCCTACAACGTAGTGCGCTTTTGTCAGAAAGGGTCTCCGAGTTCTTTAGGAAACTAGGAACCTTTAAGAACCCTGAAAGAGGGTAGAGAGGAGTGTGTGCTTGCAGGTTTAGTGCAGCGTGTTAAACTGTGAGGTGAAACTACACACCTATAATCTGTGGCACACAGGGCAGAGAAGTTGTGGGATTTTATTGGGACTCTTTCATAGAGTGAAAGAAACTTCACCTGTGGGAACTTTCGGTGCCGACCTCGTCTTTGATCTGTCGATTGAGCGCGTCGGCGGCCGCCCGTCCTCCGAACTTCTGCGGCTCGTGCTTGACCTCTGACCCCTTGTCGGTCCGGTCTTCCGTCTTCCTGGCCTGCCTCCGCTTCAGGATCTCCTTCTCCTGCACTCTGTCGGCGATCTGGCCCTTCTCCACGCCGCCGTCCTGCTCCGCGCGGCTGGCTTTGGGGATCCACGGGTGATCCCTGCGCGGGATAGGCCACGGCTTAAAGTCCTTCTGGTACTGCGTCTCGGTGCACAAGGGCACTTCCGGTTCGTGGTACTCGCGCTTGGGCTTGCAGCTGGGCTCGCGACGCACGTTCCATGCTTTGAAGTCCTGACGCATCACGGAGCCCTGCGCGCTCTCGCTGGACGCGGCCGTCGTGGGCGCGCCCGGGCCTTTAGAGACGACCTCCTGCGCGCTCCCAACGCCGCCAGGCTGCGTTTCTATGGCGACCCCGCTTGTTCTGGGATGAGCGCGCGGCTGGACCGTGTCGCACGCGTCCGAGTAGTTCGTGAAGATCAAAGGCACCGAGATGTCGGCTTTGTCCAGCTGAGACCAGAACCGGGCCATGCAGCACGCGCGGGTGATACACGGCCACGCCATGCTTTAATAACGGTTACGTGTTAATCCGTAGGTTGAATCAGTCGCGCTCACTCCGTCCCCGGTGCAATCTGACCGATTCAGGAGCACGAAATCCGTTGTCTCGTGCGTCTCGATCGCCCTTACGGCAGCAGAACGCGCAATGTCCGGGTATCAGAGATTTAATTTCCTCTTCCTTCTCAAAAACACCGTTATTTTAAAATCATCCCTGCGGTGATGATGATGATGATGGTGATGAAGATGATAATCGAGACTCTTCTATTTTTTGTTTGTAATTTAACGCATCGAACAGCCTGAAGCTCGCGATGTCTGTCTGCTCGCCCTGCTGCGCTCGTGCACATCCCCAACAGCCAGGGCTGGGGAGTCAATCCCTAAAAAAGAGCCGATTCTCTGATTCCTCAAAGCCTTTGAATCGATTCCACACACTGAATCGGCTCTGAAATAAAGACACTGCTCGTTCTCGCTGTGGTCGCACACCGTCAACACAAAATAATTGAAGGTACATAAGTGGACCTTAAGGAACTTTAAGCTTTCCTGTAATCGATGATTAAAGGTAGGCCTACCACACGCACCTAAATCAGGTGGCCTACTCTTCATGGTTCCACCCCAGCAACAAGGAAAAGTACAGTTTGGTGCCTTTATTGTATGGGAGTGTACGATACAAAGTGAGAGAATATGACATTGTTTGGTCACTGTGTGAAAAATATATCTCATTACAATACAAGACTGAATTTTACATGATAGAAATCTCGTGACAAAAAAAATCTGACTTGTATTAAAATAAATAATCGGTGCTGATTCAGTTATCGCGAGTCATGTACAGATTTAACCAGGGCTCATCAAAGGTTTATCAAGTTCATAATCTGTGAGGAATGACTCTTGATTCCAGTGACATTGAATCAGAATCGGGGTCGACTCCTGAACGGTCCTGATCCGAACAGCCCTAACAACAACACGGGAGAATTTCTGCATGGCGCAGCAGCCCCGCCCCGCCCCAATCGCCTAGTACCGCCCCCCCCCCCCCCCATCCCCCCCCCCCCCCCCCACCACCACGTCTCAGCATCCCCCTCTACAAACCTGCGCTATTTTCCTCCTCCGTGACCACGCCCACTCTGAATTTTGCTTCACTGTGATTGGTCAGCAGGAGCCTTTGCGGAGTCGGACCATCCTCTCTGATAGGTCAGTGGAGATTAAAGAAAGAAGTAAATATTAATAAATATTCATTTAATATTCGTTATAAATATTTACATTTCAAATCCGAAAATGAATAAGACAATTATCTAATATAAGTGTAAAATGAATTCAGTAATTATTATTATTATTATTATTTGATAAAATAATCACTTATTTAGGTAATTAGCAACTAAAGCCCATCATACAGTGCATTACATACAGCATCTTGAGCCATCATAATTTATAGTCATGTTTAAGATGATTTATAACAAGCCTTATAAGACGTTTTGAATGCTTTATGATCAAATATCAGCATTAAAAGAGCTACTCGATGCCAGTAAGCTTATAACAAACAGCATGGTTTAAATGAATGAGCTGTTTTTTTCTTTAAAAAAAAAAAAAAAACCTTACATACATCATTAACAATAATAAACCCAGTCATCAGAGGAGCTCGAGTTGTTCTTCAGCTAAAGGGAGCGTTTACTTTTGGATTGTGAACAAGCAGATGGTCGTTGTGTTCACACCGATGGCGCCATTGGCCGTTAGCCTCCGCTCGCTAAAAGCGCCGGATCTCACGCCGTCTCATCTGTAGTAAACACACAGCCGTGTTCAGTGTTCGGTTTTAGCCATGTGTGAACACTGAGACAAAACACACTGAACAATATAATTTGGTGCTTCATGTCGACTTTCAACCCTGAACCCTGAAGCCTGATCTCTGAACCCTGATCCCTGATCTCTGATCCCTTAACCTTGATCCCTGATCCCTGATCTCTGATCCCTGAACCTTGATCCCTGAACCCTGATCCCTGAACCCTGATCCCTGAACCCTGAAGCTACTCATCTGAAGCGCCTCCACATAACACGTCATTGGTTGCGTACAGTATGTTGCTCCTTTGCCAGTGGAAATGTTGCTAATGTTATGTATGTGATTGATAATAAAGCATGCTGGATGTAGAAATGAGGTTTCCCAGGTTGGAACCCGGTGCACGGAAGTGTTTACAAACTTACAGTAAGTGCATAGAGCCAATCAGATCCAAGATCCTGAAGCTCGTGGCCAGAACAGTGACAGATATCAGACGGTCCATTGGCCACGGGTCTAGGACTAGTCTCACTGTTGTCATAGTAACTGCTAGTAAAGCTTGCTAATGCTGCTTGCTAAGTCCCGATTTCAGAACACTATTAACTGGTCTGAGTGTGAAGCTCTTTGCCTTGGGGTCAAAGGTCAGTGATAGAGAGCAGCTCTTGGTTAATTAATGCACATGCTGAGGCGACGATTCAGATAAGAGGTGTGGAAGAAAGGATAAGGAGGAGAAGGAGGAGGAGGATGAAGACAGACTTTGACCCCGCAGCTGTGAGCACAGTTTTCCAGATTGTTCTCTCGCTCCTGTGTGTCTCCCGGCTCGGTTCTGTCTCGCTCACCCGGCCATGAAGGTTAACTTCGCTCCAGTGAACGTGCCCATGAGGAGGAGACTCCAGACGGCCGCCGTGTTGCAGTGGGTCTTCTCCTTCCTCGCTCTGGGTGAGTGTACTGGATATATAATATATATAAACATATGATTGTATAGATGTGTTTCTGAGTTTGGGTCATCACAGTTCCTCATGATTAAGCTTCTGGAAAAAGGCTTTAGTGCAAAACTCGTACGCTTTTTGGTCACAGAATCCACTTTTACCTGCTTTTATTCCTTGCAAGTCTCGTACAAGGATCACTTCAGGTAGTTAATCTCTTTCGGCAGCGTGCAGCGAGCTGTTGCACAACGTTATCAGGGATCCCAGATCGTTCGTCCTTCAGTTTAAAGAGTTGACGTCCTGGAGAGAAGTCAGTTTAAAGAGACGGATCTGTAGTGTATCCTGCGCACAGGATCAGCTCGAAATCATCACACACATTACATAAATTACATAAAGTACATGACCAATGGGAGTCTGTGTCACCCGAAATCTCCACACAGTGGCACATTTTGTCATATATAAGCTCCGCCTCCCAGGTGATGTGAATGACAGTTTGAGCTTAAATATGTTTTATCATTCATTCATCTTCAGGAAGCGCTTTATTCCGGTGGAACTGGGGTCTCTATCTTCCGTTCTATCTTTGAGCATTAGATGAGGGATCATGTCTACATCACTGTGGAGCCCAGAAGCCCATATTACCCATGATGCATTGCTTCAGTCTGACATATGATAATTTTTCTTAATAACACATGAAGCTGTTTATATATTTATATACATCCACTCCACTGGTTTTGGTTCACTTGGTTATGTGTATTATAAGCTTTGCTGTGCGTGTGTGTGTGCGTGTGTGTGTCCCAGCCCCATGCTGCATCACGCTCTTCTTCTACCTTCTCTTCACTCGGTACTGGTTGGTCAGTGTGCTCTACGCCACCTGGTGGTTTGTGGATTGGGACACACCCTCTCACGGAGGGAGGAAAGTTCCCTTCATGTGCCGCCTCCCAATGTGGAGATATATGAGGGATTATTTCCCCATTCAGGTACATAACACACACACACACACACACACACACCACACATGCACGCATGAACACACACATACACACTCTCTCACATACACTCACTCTCCAATATCTCTCTCTCTCTCTCACACACACACACACACACATACACAGACAGACAGACAGACACAGATTAGTGTGTCGTTCTGTAGTAGTGTGTAACAATGTATAGTGCACTACAGTAACATATAGCCTGCAGTTTATTAAACAAACCAGTCTAAGTGCACAGGTGCACACCCCTCAGGAAGGGTTTTTTTTTCTTTTCTTTTTTTGCGTTTAAGCAGTAAATAAAAACAGCTTCAGTCATCGTGTGGTGTGGGAGACAGAGGGATTGTGGGAAAGTACACCGTGTGTACTTCAGTAAGGCGGTGCTGCCACCTAGTGGACAAAAGGGCATGAACCAGAACAGAAGCGTTAGGAAGGATCACTGAGTTCAGCAATCATAATCATGTGAATCTTTTACATAAATAAAGAAGAAGAAATGATTCAGAGCAAGTTTTAAAAAGTTATCTCATGATCATTTAATGTCAATGATGAGTGTTTGCAGCCAAGTCTAACTCACCCTTCCTCAAACAAACAAACAAACAAACAAACAAACAAACATTTCGCATTTTTATTTACTTTTTAGACATTGTATTATAATTACAATATAACCACATGCTTTCTTTCGTTCATTTGCTTGTTTCTGTTTTTGTTGTTTGTTTGTTTAATCTGTTTAGTTGTGTTTTGTATTTGTTTGTATCTTATGTTTTTGTTTGTTTGTATCTTTCATCATTTCTTTTCTTTATTTGTTTCCTTTATATTTGATTTCTTTCTTTCTTTCTTTCTTTCTTTCTGTCTTTCTTTCTTTCTTTCTTTCTTTCTTTCTTTCGGATGTATAGTGTCCTATGAAAGTGCAAGCCACCCCAAAACAGGCAAACAAACAAACAAATAAACAAGTGTTAACAGGTTATCAGTGAAGGTGATGTCTGTTTTATTTCCCCACAGCAGTAAGTACAGTACACCTGTCTGTATGTGTGTGTGTGTTTGTGTTTGATACACACTTTAAATCTGTTAGTGTTAAAAGTGGCGTAAAAACAGATCCAGAGAAACGAGCAGGTTCTGTCAGAGAAAATGAATCAACAGCTTCTGACCAATCAGAATCCAGAATTCCACAGCGCCGTGGTGTAAATAAATACACACACACGCACACACACACACTCACAGGTGTTATTTCCCGTGTTTTCTCCGGGCTGTAGTTGGTGAAGACGGTGGATTTGGATCCTCGGCAGAACTATGTGTTTGGGTTCCACCCTCACGGTATCCTGGTGACCGGAGCGTTCACTAACTTCTGCACGCAGGCGACGGGGTTCGAGCAGCTCTTCCCCGGCCTGAGGAGTTACCTGCTCATGCTGCCTCTGTGGTTCAGAGCTCCTTTCTTCAGAGACTACATCATGTATGCAGGTACTGACATTCAGAGCTCTTACCTACTAACACCTCAACCCTAATCCTGTCATCCTTTACCCCAACAATCTAACCCTAAAACCCTCAACCCCTAGAAAGCTAGTGCTGATGCCTAAGCACAGCCCCTAACACCTAAACTCCAACCCTTAACATGTATAATCTAATTCTAAACCCCTTAATCCCAAAAATGGAACCTGCTAATTCTAACCTCTAAAAATCTAGTCCTGGCTCCTAATCTCTAAACTCCAACCCCTAACATGCAAACCTAATCCTGCTACTCTACAAATGCTAATCCCAAATCTTTTAAACCCTTAATTCCCCATCCCTAATCCTGAACCATGATCCCTTAGTCACTAACCCTTAACTCTAAAAACCTAATCCTGGCTCCTAATCCCTGAACCCTTAATCCTGAACCATGATCCCTTAGTCACTAACCCTTAACTCTAAAAACCTAATCCTGACTCCTAATCCCTAAACCCTTAATCCTGAACCATGATCCCTTAGTCACTAACCCTTAACTCTAAAAACCTAATCCTGACTCCTAATCCCTAAACCCTTAATCCTGAACCATGATCCCTTAGTCACTAACCCTTAACTCTAAAAACCTAATCCTGGCTCCTAATCCCTGAACCCTTAATCCTGAACCATGATCCCTTAACTGCTAAACCTAACCTCTTAAAACTAATTCTAATCCTTAGCTACTTCTAATCCATAGACACCTGATCTCTAATCCCTTAATCCCAAAAACCTACTTTGCAAATGGTAATCCCTAATTCCTTAAACCCTTAATCCCTAACCCTAAAAAATAATCCCTTAAACATTAAACATGATCTTTAAACCCTCCTTTATCCTTAAACCTTAATCTCCTGAGCCTAAAATTACTCACCCACCAACCATTAATCCTTATTCCATAATCCCTAAACCTCACCCTGTAAGATCTAAACCCTATTTCAGATCACAAAACACGAACCTCTAAACCTGTAATCCCTCTGTGTGTGTGTGTGTGTGTGTGTGTGTGTGTGTTGCAGGTCTGGTCCCCTCTGATAAGGACAGTGCAAGTTACCTGTTGCGTAAGGAAGGGGGCGGGAACGCGGTGGTCATTGCGGTGGGCGGGGCTCTGGAGGCTCTGGACGCTCACCCAGGAATTCACACTGTCCTGCTGGCCAATAAGAAAGGCTTTATCAAACTCGCAATGGAGCATGGGTAAGGACACCCGGGTATGTATGTGTGTATGTGCGTGTGTGTGTGTGTGTGTGTGTGTGTGTGTGTGTGTGTGTGTGATATCAGTGGTCAGCCCTACTGTCAAAAATTCTTGTGAAATCTGTGCAGCAGAGTGACTGTAAGTGGCCATTGGGGAACGGTTGACCATTGATCTTAGACTTAAACACACACACACACACACACACACACACACACACACACACACACACACACACACAGTTACAGATATGACTGATGAAACAGTCTGAAATATCCGATGTTGCATCTTACACAACAATCCTCCTCTGGGTCACAAAGAAATCTCAAACTGTTGTTAATCACACACACACACACACACACACACACACAGACACACACACACAGATAGACATTACGATATAAACTGTTAAGAAGCCTGTGTTACTAAATAATGTATTTTATTAGCAAGCCCATTGCTAATGCTGCATTCATACAAGCTAGCTAGCTAACAAGGCTAAAGATTTAGCTAGCTGGAACGTTTTTGCAGATAGCAGCAGTTAAAATAACACAGAACTATCCAGAAAATAAACTTGTACCTCATGTGTTTGTAAATTATTAATAAAATACTTCATATGGCGCTGTAACCGCTAACCGAGTTGTGTCCTGAGTTGTGAACTCAGTCAGTGTTAACAGGCTAGACAGCTGGGAAATGTGGACACTAAGCACAAGCTAGTTAATGACCAGGGCTAAAGATTTAGCTAGCTAGAACCCATCTGTTATGTATTTTATGCAGGGTAAAGACACAGTAACAGTGGAAATGAGACAAAACTATCAGGAACACCAACGTTTACCTCAGATGCGTTGATAAATTGTTAATAAAAGACTCAGAACAGCTCAAGTAACACTGTGATTGCACTTAGCATTGTTCCGCTAAGCTGGATTATGTTGGTTCTGTTATACTGAAAAATCAGCGGCGTTGTGTCAGGACTTGTGAATTTGGTTGGTGCGTATGGAAGACACACTTTGCTGTTCAAGTGACTAAAGGAATCTCACACAGCTGATGTCAGAATATCTCGCTAATTCATGCCCATGAATGGTGGTTTATTTTGATCAAGATGAAAGGATTTGAAAATGAAATAAATATTTCAGGTGGTATGAATAAGTTGTAATGGCACTGTGTCGCCGCTCTGTCAGCGCTAGCCTGGTTCCTGTGTATTCGTTCGGAGAGAACGAGGTGTTCGATCAGGTCTCCAATCCCCAAGGTACCTGGTTACGGTGGATACAGGACTCCCTGCAAAGCATCATGGGTGTTTCTCTTCCTCTCTTCCACGCTCGAGGGATTTTCCAGTACAGCTTCGGCCTCATACCCTACAGGAAGCCCATCAACACCGTGGGTACGTCCAGGAAATGCTCACAAAATATTAACCAAATCAAAACCTAAACCCTAAACCCTAACTTCCTATCCCCTTATCCGTAAACCCCTAATTCCCTAACCCCTAACGCCAAACGCCCTAAACCCCTAACCCTAAATTCCCTTACCCCTAACCCCCAAAAGCTCTAAGCCCCTAACCCCTAAATCCCTAACTCCTAACTTCCTAGATCCCTAACACCTAACCCCTGACCCCTAAACCTTAACCCCTGACCCCTAAACCCTAAATCCTAAACATCTAACCCCACAATCCAAAAATCCCCAACCCCTAAACTTTAAACCTTTAATCTTAACCCTTCTACACTCCTTACACTGGTTTGTTAGGTAATTAGGAATTGTTATCTATCACCATCATTTCTGAAGCACAGAGTTCATTCACTTGTGGTGTGTGTGTGTGTGTGTGTGTGTGTGTGTTTATTTGTGTGTGTGTGTGTATTTATTTGTGTGTGTGTTAATGCATGTTTGTGTGTGTGACTTGTTTGCAGTCGGTAAACCAATCAGAGTGCAGAAAAACGAGAAGCCGTCCACAGAGGACCTGGACGCTCTGCATGAGCTCTACATGGACGAACTCACGCAGCTGTTCGAGGAGCACAAGGGGAAATACGGAGTACCTGAGGACACACACCTGGTCTTCATCTGAGGCAGAAATAGTGTGTGTACATATGTGTGTGTGTGTGTGTGAGAGAGAGAGAGAGAGAGAGAGAGAGTGAGCGAGACAGAGAGCTGCCAAAAATGTAACCTGATGTAACTTTTATTTGTGAATGTAATCTCAGGAATGAATGTTCTAGAAATGCAACACGCCTGTCTTTACAAATGAGGCTTTGTAAAATGTCCAGTCTTCTATTTAATATGTACCTTTTTTAAAAAGTCTAATTAAAAGTGATGAAACGAAATGAAGTGTATGCGGTGTTACTAACAGTGTGAGTGTGTGTCTGAATCATCAACACCATTTCATTCACAAACTGTTTTTATAAATAACTATATTATTATTATCATCATCATCATCATCATCATCATCATAATGTACAATCTCTGCCTTCAGACTTTAGGCCACGCCCCCTACCCGAATCATTGTGGTAAGGGAGAATTTTCACTGCGAATGTTTTTTTTTTTTTTTTTTTAAATCTTGTTGGTTAAAGATAACAGCTTGTCCTACAGAGTCAGAAACCACACACCAAGAACGCCGAGTGAGAAGACGCCGCTGGGGGATGAGTAAAGGCTGTGGTTTTGTATTCTCGGTCGTGTATGAGTGCTCGAGCGCTGCACGTGCTCTGTACTCTGAAAGTTCCAAGTCGATTTTTCCCCTGCTCGGATCTAAAGACATTCCAGTGCTTCACCGCCATGTTGTATGTCTCTGAACGTGATGAACCTATTAAGATTCTGTACATAGACCATTTCCGCGATCAGTGGAATTATGTTAAAAACGTGAACGTACTAAGCTGTTCAAAACACTTTTTCGCAACACGAACGCTACACATCAACTGAAATCCTGTCAGAGAGCTCGGCTTCTCGACTTGGATTTCCACTGCACCTATTTTCCGTGTCAGCAGTCGGGGGTTTTCAATGGATCGCAGCAAAAGTCAATCGTTTTATAGAGAATTAGCACGGACACGCAACGACCGATCACGGGCTCGGTCATGTAGCGCTGTGGTCAGATCTTCCTTCCTGAAGACTTTCGCTCCACCCGTAATGGAGCCCACCTGACCATCTAATCACTACCTTAAGAAGTTCTTTATCCACTAGAGCAGGTGTGTTAGATTTTGGTTGTTTGGTAGATTTTTGGCAGATCTCAAGGAAGAGGGCCGGTGGCCAGTGGTGTAGCGTGTGGAACTCATCCAGCTGCTGAGCTCTGTCTCTTCGCAACATCTGTTTTCTCCTCAGTTGCATCATGTTGTTTGTGGAAGCTAGCTAAAAGTCATCTTTGGCTAGCTGAAGTATGCTTAGCTTTAACACTAAACCGCTTCCATTACACGTTTGCTACATGAGCATCACGGCTCCTGACAATGCAGCTGATCAGACGTGATAATTGTGCGCATTTCACGAGTGTGTCTTACACCTTAAATGTTTATCAGTGCATTTTATCTCTTTAATATTACAGTTTAGAAATAGTTTCATCAGTCGAATCTGTGTGTGTGTGTGTGTGTGTGTGTGTGCACGTGTGTGTGTGTGTTTGCGAGCACGTCTGCCTTTTGCTTTCTCCACGTTTGTACTTTGAGCCCATTAAACTCGCTGTTCACTGACAGAGGAAAAACAGCACGGTGTGTGTGTGTGTGTGTGTGTGTGAGAGAGAGAGAGAGAGTGCTCGTGTTCCTCCTATTACAGTCACTCATTTTCCCCATTACATTCACCTGATGGGTTTAATCTGAGTTAATTACAGCCAAACACACCCGAATGACAACAAACACACACGGAAAAAGAAAGCAGATGGTCGGAGAAATGAGGCGTTTTACGGAGGTCCCGCTGCAGGAACACCACACAGGGCTTCTCAGAAACACCTGATGATAATCAAGACCACTGATGTCACGGTCGTTCTGTTTACATTTCACAGTTTTACTTTTCTCCTGAACAGGATCGGTCTGTAGCACGTAACGTCACATCAGAGTCTATTCTACAGCGTTCTATCATACGCACTTACACGCCATTTATGCACGCAACAAACACGTCTGAACCGCGACATATTCCAAGTCGAAAAACCTCTAAACTCCTCTGAAACGATTTATTCTGACTGCACAGATTTGTACTGTCGTCTCATTTCTTAACAAATTTTTACATTAAAAAAAAGAATCTCGAAATCAGAGTGCTTCTATATGAAGCAGATCAGTGGGCGGAGCTATGCAAGCGCTGGCTGTGTGGACCAATCACGTCCAATATGCAAATTATCCAAAATAAAGCCTGAGTTAGAGAAATTTTAGTTTGCATCCCTTTAGTTTATAATGAATTCCATATTTTTTTTAGCTGAAACTAAAACGGTATCGTGCTAATGTTGAACTTTAACGTGATAATCGTAGTAATGGTAAGACTACTGGCTAATGATACAAACTACCGCCGCTAGATTTATCCAGTCAATGAAAACGCAACGCTCTTTCAAACTGGAATACCAGGATTTTTTCCTCCTCATGCATTCTACCACGTGACAGCTTGCTAGGCTACAAAGCTAACTCGTTAATATTAGCTATGACCAGCTGGTCATTGTCACGGTAACGCTGAAATACTTTCTATATTCACATGGATGCTGAAAGTAAGCGAGTGAGAAAATTAGGATGTAAATCTCTAATGACTCTGATCCTGAAATCCCTCTCACTAGCGGTTTAGCAAACGTTAGCGACGTTAGCTAATGTCGCCTACGGTATAATCCAACACAGCTACACGGAAGTAGCAAACATTTGTTTTTATCTGTAATGGAGTAGCATAATCGGGGTAGTGGAGGGCGAAAGGGGCGGAGTCAGAATGTCTGGAGGAGTGGATGTGTGCATGTTTTAATTAGCGTGTTCTGAATATTAACGTATCCTTTCATTCTTATTCGCTTCTTGCATGTGAAATGATTTATTATTCAGCATACAGTATTTGTAATGGTTTGACATGCACATTCAGGTGTAAATTTATGTATGTATACAGTCTTTTTTGACTTATTTGGACGAGCAAACATTTAATCCTCTATGAAACAGTGCCTATTAATTGAGTTGATGTACCTGAACAAAACCACAAGGAAAATTCGATTTTTCAATCGTTTGTTCAACAGAAATATCAATAGATGTGATATTCTTCAGTGGAAAAAGTAAGTACACCCTTAGGCCATTCCATAACCTTCCATTTCTTCTTTTTGAGCCATCTCTTGGTGGATTTGCTAGATTTTCGGTTTGCACTTTCGGTTCATCTTCGACTTTCAGATCGATGGCCTCACATTATCTTCAAGCACTCTTTGATAGGATGCAGAATTCATAGTTGAATCAATGAATGTAAGCTGTCCAGAACCTGAGGCAGCGAAGAAACCCTAAACCATAACATTTCCACCACCGTGCTTCACAGTCGGTATGAGGTGCTTCTCCTGCAAAGCTGTCTTTGTTCTGCGCCTGACATGTCTGCTGTTACTGTGGCCAAACAACTCCATCTATGAGTCATCTGTCCAGAGCACATTATTCCAAAAGGCCTGTTCTTTGCCTGTATGCTCATTGCCAAACTGTAGTCTTGCTAAGGCTTTTTCCTGGCACGCTTGTCATGCAGGTCAAATTTGTGCAATCTCTTTCTGATTGTAGAAGCATGCACTTTGACACTAACAGCTGCAAGATCCTTCTAGCAGATCCTGTGATGAAATTTTTGGGTCCTTGAAGGCTTCTTTTTGCATCAGACAGTGCTCTTAGGCTGAATTTGCTGGGACGGCCAGTCCTGGACTAACTGGCAGTCGTTTAAAATCTGCACCACTTGTAGATTATTTTCCTCACAGTGGAATGATGTATTTCAAATAATTTGGAGATCTTTTTAAATCTCTTGCCAGACTCATAGGTATACACAACTCTTTTTTTTTCTGAAGGCCTTACAGAACTCTTTAGATCTTGGTATGATGACACCACACACCCCAATAACTAAGAGAAGACCAGACACTAGATATGAGAAGGGTATAGAATAAGACCGGTTCCTCCTGCACTCTCTAAGCAGGTTCTCTAATCACTGGCACCCGATCTTCATCTGAATCGAGCCAACTGGACTTTTGATTTTTATTGCAGATACTGTACAAATCACACACACACACACACACACACACGCACACACACTTTGAGCAACATCGCGTCTAGACGGGGTGTTTCCTCATCAGTGCTGGCTGAAAGTCACTGGAACTATGGACTCATAGAAATAATTGGCTTCATAAACTCACGCACTCACACGCCTCGGCTCTTAGTACTTCTCTTCACCTTTCTCTCCCTGATCAGAATGATCAGAAATATGCAAATGTATGCAAATTCAGCGTACGTTCAGAAATCATTGTCCATCATGACATAACATTACATTTTTATTTGTGTTCTTTTTATGTATTTGTATTTGTTTATGGTAATGGCTATTAATATCGTTTATAAATGAATAGCTATTATTTTTGTCAATACTATACGTACTAATTACGATATAATAAAAACTAAAAACACTGAAAGACTGAAAATGCAGAGGTAAAACAACAAAAACGTGACGTAACACAGATTGTTATTTCTAAATTTATGGATCATTTTTAAATGTAAGCGTAGTCCGGTGTGAATGCGTTCAAAATGTCTGGAAAACACTGGAGTAGTTACAGTTCTTCTGTAAAAATGATAAAAACGGAGCAGACGAGTGGACGGAGAGAAGCGTAGCATCAGATCGACCTTGTGTTCATTCTGCTGGATGTGCACGGAGCAGCTGGAGCTGACCTTCTGTGCTGTTTATCACGGTTTAACGCTCTGCTATAAGGGGTTCTTTGGATAAGGAATGGTTCTTAGGTTCCTAAAAGGGTTCTCTAACAGGAAAACACTCTGTTTTCTACCGCTTACCCTTCCCTGTGAAGGAACAACTCTTAGGGACACTGAAGTTAAGGTATTTAGGGTAATAAAGTATTTATAAGCAGGTAATATGTAGTTATGAATGATAGATAAGGATCCATTAATGATTAGGCAATGAATCCTGATTTTAATATACAGTTTATGGAATATATATTCATATTAAAACTTTATAATACTTTTTTTTATAATTAGAAATTTGTAATAAACCTTCTAAATCAATATTTCCCTATTTAAACACGATGTTTCTATTTAATTGAATGAACTATTCTAACTAATTAAATAACATTTATTGATTGATTGATTGATTTATCATCGATTAATAAATGACCTATTAGTCCCAATTTAAAATAAAATGAAAGTCTGACTGGGATTTCAAGCAGCCGAGGATGAGGATGAGGATGATGATCAGGATGAGGATGATGATCAGGATGAGGATGATGATCAGGATGATGATCAGGATGAGGATCAGGATCAGGATGAGAATGATGATCAGGATCAGGATCAGTATGAAGATCAGGATGAGGATGATGATCAGGATCAGTATGAAGATCAGGATCAGGATCAGGATCAGTATGACGATCAGGATGAGGATGATGATCAGGATCAGGATCAGGATCAGTATGAAGATCAGGATCAGGATCAGGATCAGTATGACGATCAGGATGAGGATGATGATCAGGATCAGGATCAGGATCAGTATGAAGATCAGGATCAGGATCAGTATGACGATCAGGATGAGGATGATGATCAGGATCAGGATCAGGATGAG
>NC_030431.2:4882500-4892500 GCF_001660625.3 Ictalurus punctatus | reverse complement strand
CGGTTACCATCCTCACGGCATCTTCTGCTTCGGAGCGTTCTGTAATTTCTCCACGGAGGCCACCGGATTCTCCAAGAAATTCCCCGGGATCAAGCCGTCCCTCGCCACGCTGGCCGGAAACTTCCGCTTACCCCTGCTGAGGGATTATTTAATGTCTGGAGGTGAGGAGGCACGCCCTTATTTCCCAGTGGCCTAGCAACAGCAGTCTCACAACTTTAACCGCTAGAAATGGCATTGCGTGACCGCGTTTATCTTTCTGTGTAGAGAGTTTTATTTTGAATAAGATGCTGGCATGAGATTTCTTTCTGCGTCGTGTAAAAGTGAGCTTTCTCGTTGTTGTTTACAGCAGCACAGAAATATAAAGATAATACCAACTGTAGGGACTTTAATCTATTCACTCTATTAATCTGTAGACTGACTTCAGACGAGGAGTTTCACTATAATCACATCAACAGGTTTTAGATAACACACCCTTACAAACACAGTGTGTGTGTGTGTGTGTGTTTCTGTGATCAGGTATTTGTCCGGTGAATCGGAACTCCATCGATTACCTCCTGTCCTGTAACGGGACGGGGAACGCAGTGGTCATCGTGGTGGGCGGAGCTGCTGAGTCTCTCAACTGCACCCCGGGAATTAACTCCGTCACCCTGAGAAACCGCAAAGGCTTCATCAAACTCGCACTGCAGAAAGGGTAAAACACACACACACACACACACACACACACACACACACACACACACACACTGCCAAATACACACCAGTTAAACCATCCTAGATTGAAAAATACACCGAATACACAGACATGTCCGGAGGAAGCGTTTAAAGAGCAGGGCGAGAAAATCAAACACCAATAAGCATTAAGAAATAAATAAACAATAACAAATCTGCACATTTTAGAAAATATGGTTAAAAATAGACAGTGTAGGTGATTATGGTAAAAAAAAAAGTATAAATTAGCATACTATTATTATTATTATCATTATTCTTATTGTTATTGTTATTATCACCATTATTATTATTATTATTATTATTATTATTATTGGTATTATTATCATCATCATCATCATTATTATTATTATTATTATTATTATTGGTATTATTATTATTATTATTATTATTATTATTATTGGTATTATTATTATCATTATTATTATTATTAATATTATTATTATTAGTAGTAGTAGTAGTATTATTGGTATTATTATCATCATCATCATCATTATTATTATTATTATTATTATTGGTATTATTATTATCATTATTATTATTATTATTATTATTGTTATTATCACCATTATTATTATTATTATTATTATTATTATTATTATTATTATCATCATCAATTCTTCTATTTCAAAATTTTTGTTCTTTAGACTGAGGCATTTACTTAAATTTAAAAGAAAAATCAAAAGTAAAAAACAAACAAAAAACACAAAAAATAAAAATAAAGAATCTAAATCAACATTTTATTCTGTTTTTCTTTTTTAAAAAGTCCTATTTTTATTATTATTTGTTGTTGTTTTTTTACAGTGTAAAATTATTCCATTTTCCTTTTCCCCTCTTTTTCTTTTCATTTCTGCATCGGTCCTTTTTTCCCTTATGCGCTTAAAGCATTCTTATTCTTATTCCTTTCCCACGTATATCTGTTCTTTTTACTTCCTGATACAGTAAATAACATCTGTTTCTTATTTCAGATTGTTGAGAATGTTTAAAAGGATAAATAAAGAGCTATTTAGTGCGCTCTTTTGTTCAGCAGGGTGCCATAAGAGCAGAATTGAACAGAGAAGTAAAAACAGAATATAGAATAAACAGTCAACTCTTCACGCAGTGAGCAGAGACGCTTAGGGCTGCTTTAATGTTGCCACGGCAACTGTAAATCTCTTTCCGAATGAAATAAAGGTCTGAACAGAGCTTTGTGAATAATCTTAATGGTGCAACTCCAAAGAAGATTAGAAATAAAATCCGAGAACAATCTCGCGCTTTCAGACGGAATTAATCCCGAATCTGAAAATAAAAATAGCAAATAAAATGTCCTGCATGTCCCTTTAACCCAAATGCAGGCCACTCCGTCAGCTGGGAAACATTTGGAGTTTTTGCGCTGGAGCTACGACGCTAATGTAGCTAACAGATAGTAGAAACGTGTAGCCTCCAGTTTAGCATCGTGTTAACGACATAAGGCCTAGAATGAATATATTTTAGGAATGCTGTTGGTGAGGTGATGCTAACTGCATTTGTGTGTGTGTGTGTGTGTGTGTGTGTGTGTGTGTGTTTCAGAGCGGACCTGGTGCCCGTGTACTCGTTCGGGGAGAACGAGTCGTATAAGCAGGTGATATTTGATGAGGGTTCGAGGTGGCGCTGGGTTCAGAGGAAGCTGCAGAAGCTGCTGGGTTTCGCTCCCTGCATCTTCCACGGCTGTGGATTTTTCTTCACCGAGTCGTGGGGCATCGTCCCGTACGGAAAACCCATCAACACCGTCGGTAAGACAACACACACCCATAACTGCGTTCATATATAAATCATATATAATCATTCATGTCCTCTATTATTATTATTATTATTATTATTATTATTATTATTATAATTGCATGTAAGTTCATTGTGTTTACGTTGTTCATTTGTATCCAGTTGAATTTATTTTATTTCACTGTACAGAAAAATGCATCAGAATAAACACACACACACACACACACACACACACACACACACACACACACACACACTCCAGGTTAACGTCCTGATCGAAGGCTATATTAGGACGCTGGTCCAAGGCCGGCTTTGTAAACAGAACTCTTCCTAATAACTCACAGTTAATAACATTAATGTTTAACGTGGATTCCCTCAGACAGAGAGACACCGGGTCGTTAGGATCTTACCCACAATGCTTTTCAGTTTGCGTTTTAAAAAAAATCAGTGAAAGAACTTGTTTATAGTTCATAATTTATTTAAACAGTCTATAGCGTTTATGCCAAAGTCCATGAGTTTTCAGGAAAAGTTCTGTTTATAACCTCACCTGAGACCGGCGTCCCGAAGTCACCTGAGCTCAGAGACGGTCGTTCACCTCCACAGCAGGATGTTTGCTGACCGTTTTATAACGTCTCTCCTTTAGTTGGAGAACCAATCACAGTGCCCAAGCTCGAGGAGCCAACTCCGGACGTGGTGGAAATGTACCACACCATGTACATCAAATCTCTCACCACTCTGTTCGATAAATACAAGACACGCTTCGGCCTGAAAGAGTCCGACGTCCTCCTCATCGACTGAAGAAGAAGAAGAAGAAAAAGAAGAAGGTATTTTTCCTTTTAAAAACAAAAACACCCAAACCCCCAGTGTTTAATATTTTCCCATCACATAAACACACACCACACCACCGAAACCTGAAGCCATATAAACGAGGATCACAGCTGTGTTCCAATTCTGTCTTATTCCCTTCTGCTTTGTCACTTCCTCTTGTCCCAAAACCCTCAAACCCTCAAGAACAAGGATATTTTCATGAACCTTTTTTTTTTTTTTGGAAGTTAGAATAATAAACTACAGCCTCCTCTCCCCTCCTGCTGTGCCAGTATCCCACAACCTTGATTTACATATTGAAACCTGATTGGCTCTTATATTAGATGATGTAATAAGTCTCGCTTGCCTTCAGATTTTTGTGTCAAGAGGTTTGTTGGCAGAAACAGTGCAAAACAGTTAACATGTTCAAACTGAGCATCTGCACACACAAATTTAGGGCCTTTCTTATACCTTAATCAGCTCCAGTGGTTATATAAGTGTTATCTGAGCGTTAGATGAGCGTTATATGACCGTTAGATGAGCGTTAGATGAGCGTTATATGAGCGTTAGATGACCGTTATATGAGCATTAGATGAGCTTTATCTGAGCGTTATCTGAGCATTAGATGAGCATTATCTGAGCGTTAGATAAGTGTTATATGAGCGTTAGATGACTATTATATGAGCATTATCTGAGCATTAGATGAGCCTTAGATGAGCTTTATCTGAGCGTTATCTGAGCGCTATCTAAGCATTAGATGAGCATTATCTGAGCATTAGATGAGCTTTAGATGAGCGTTATCTGAGCGTTGTTTGAGCGCTATCTGAGTGTTAGATGAGGGTTATCTGAGCATTATCTGAGCATTAGATAAGCGATATCTGAGCGTTAGATGAGAGTTATCTGAGCGTTAGATGACCGTTATATGAGTGTTATCTGAGCATTAGATGAGCGTTATCTGAGCATTATCTGAGCGTTAGATAAGCGATATCTGAGCGTTATATGAGAGTTATCTGAGCGTTAGATGACCGTTATATGAGTGTTATCTGAGCATTAGATGAGCGTTATCTGAGCATTATCTGAGGGTTAGATAAGCGATATCTGAGCGTTATATGAGAGTTATCTGAGCGTTAGATGAGCATTTATCTGAGCATTAGATGAGCGCGATCTGAGCGTTAGTTGAGCGTTATATGAGCGTTAGATTAGCATTATCTGAGCGTTAGATGAGCGTCATATGAGTGTTAGATGAGTGATTGAGTCACTGTAGACCTGAGAGTGCCTATGTAGTGCACTCATATAAGAAGTAGTGAACTAAATCCAAAATATAATATACACTACACAGTGTGCAGAAGTGAAATATTCATGCAGCCTGGTTGGGTGCTCTTTGATTAGGGGTAGTGTACAAGTTGAAAACATTATTGTAACACAGCGATAATCATATGAAGATATGATACGATAATCAAACTGAAGATCAGATGTAAAATGTTTTTGGGGTGAATTTTTTGTCTCTCTGATTGTAAAACCAGGTTTATTTGATCCCTTAAGTTATTAGTGTTATTATTATTATTTTTTTTCAATGGTCTTTATGTTTTTGTTTCATTTTCCTTTTGCACAAGCAATGCAATATAAGAGACAGACACAGCTGTAGCCAGAGACACAGACTGGATTGTGTTTGAGCAGGAAACAGGAAGTGATTTTGGTTATAATCAGTGCACACATAGAAATGTGAAATAAACAGAAAGCTGAGATTTTCTTGTGAAGGGGAAACACAGGGTAATGTGAAGATTATCACCGGCTGATCGTATCTGTGTAACGTCTGAATGAACATGTTCACGTGTAATTGTGTAATTGTTGAATAGAGGGTTTATTGTATTATAACGTGCCGCTAAAGTGTTAATAAAATATGCATCTCATACACACACACACACACACACACACACACACACACACACACACACACACACACACACACACAGGCTGTGCAGGAAAGTAAAAGAAAGTATACAAGGATGCCTTTTGCTTATTAATTGTAATGAGATCTTCACTATCTCTAATAATGATTATATTTTATGCTTAAATGTTATAAATATGTAAAGTGTAAAGTTGAGCAATTGTTTCTGTGAATCAGTTGATTCTCCCGGTTTGTCTGTGTCACTCACACTGAGCTGATTCTTACAATCAAAATTTTGTATGTTTTTGGAATAAAAATAAAACATGTAAAACTGTTTCATGCCTTTAGTTCTGTATCAAAACCCCATAACTGTATATTTATAGTAAACACACACACTGGTTTCCTTTATTTTGTCTTTTCAGATCAAATGATTTTTTTTTCCAATGATAAATTCACTTTGTTACTAAAAACCGAGTCTCTTTTACATAGACTATAATAATGACTTTAACAATGATCTGTGGGCTGGGGAGAATCCAGGTTTAGTCCATAGATGAGATGAAGTTAAACTAATGTGGTGAGTTGGAGACATTAGAAGGAACCCTGAGAGGAACCGAGACTCCAAAAGGGGAACCGGACCCTCTCTGTTCAGCACCTGTACTGTATTTACAATGAGACGAGGAACACTCTGCAGTGAGATTAACACAAAGACTCGACTGGGAACGAGAGAAGAAAAATTAAAAATGATCATTCATATCCGCGTATCATTCCGGTGCAAATTCTACTACAAGCTTAGACTGCGTACAGTTTTATTCAGTGCTTTTATTTGTTTGTTTCTTTGTTTGTTTATTTATGTGTCTTTCTTCTGTGGTGTTTTTCTTGTTATAGCTGAAGTGTGAACTTTGGTTTGCAGGTCACAGTTAGTATTGAAAAATCCTAAACACACACAAAACACAAAATACACAAAACTAGCGATAAATGTATTTCTATAAATTTAATTGAGATTAAAAACATTTTAATCAACTTAACGCTGATTAAAACACTAATATCATTTATACAGCTGTATTAAAAACGACAACAATTTTATTTATAAATTTCTTTAAATACATAGTAGTGTGCTGTTATTTAAAACAAGCATGCAAAATATGTTTTTGTTTGTTTTTGCAAAATAAACCACTCTGACTCTGCTTTTTTGGCAATCATTCATTTAATCAGTCCTTTATTTCTTTATTATTATTTATTAATTATTATTCTGCAGTTTCCAGTTCATACTAATCACTTTCTTGTGTCACATTCAGGATGAATCCCAAATATTTCCTTTTATATTATACTATTCAATTTCATTCCTTGTTATTATTCACTTGCTGTTTATTTCATGATAACGTGATAACTAATCACTTCCTCGTGCTACGCTAGAATTTAGGCTGAATGCCAAATTCTTCTTTTCACCCTACATAAGTTCACTATATAGACAACAACGCTATAATGGGTTGTGTACCCTACGTAGTGCACTAGGGATGTGTTGCGGATTTGGCCACAGAGTAAACCGAGGATAATTTCCCCCGCCCCTTTTCATTGATTGACACGCGTTCTAACCTATCGCGTTTCAGACTCGCGCTTCCGCCTTAGCGCGGGTTTTACGTTTGATTGACAGCCCGTCTGAACCAATCAGCGTCGTAGGAAGGAATTTGCCCCAATCAAGGTCGGACAATGGCTCCGTCAGGGAGACTTTAGTTTTGTTTATGCTGCGGTGTTCATACTGCACAGCCGCTGGGGCTCAGATTAACTGCGGTTTGTTTGTTTTTTTCCCTCCTCGTTAAAGTTGTGGGTGTGAATGGAGGTTTGTCCGCGGGGATGAGCGATCTGAGATGAAAAGATAAATGACGGATAATGATGAACTCGGTTTGGGATCTTGCTCTCGGATCCACTCCTGTCAGTAATCCCGGAGCTGCAGCTTCCCGATCCGTGCATGTTGAGCTCACATCCCAGCAGGTAACGTTCACATGACCGGGCGGGACGACGACAATAATAAAACACGAAAAAACAACAACAAAAAAACAACACCACCGAAACCTGCCTAGCTATGTATTTTATTTTTTACCTTCAGCATGCAGCGGTTTAGTTTAGAAATCAGTTTTTCCCTTAGTCACATGTCTGTGTGTGTTCACATCATCACAACCGGGCCTCGACTTGCTAGCTAACTGTATTAGCATCCTTTACTTATTAAGCACTAATGTTAAACATTCAGCTTGGGTTTAATGCAGATTTTCTCCTGACACCCGATAACGATAAACCAAACGACTCTTCAAAATGTCTTGGTATTTTAATCCCGCGTGAATAATTAATAAATGACTGCTGATGGAAGTTGCTTCCTCAGTGGGTTTAACCCAGGACGGAAAGCGAAAGATGAGAAGTTTAGCGAAAGTGCCGTTAGCTTACGGTTACGCTTGCTAACTCATTATGACGCCTTTCAGTTTTCCTTTTGTTTAATTGTGAGCAGTTTGGAGTGGATCATGGAGACGCTTTACACCATAGAGTCACTGTTTCAGGCTCTGACAGGCAACAACACAGAGCCATCTCTGTCTATGCCCTGTGTTTAGCAGAGCCGCTCGGGCTTTATATACTACCGCACTCCACTACGGCTGATTTGATTGGCCCTTTAGAGCGCGAGCACTCGGTACAGTTTGGAATTTTACCTCAGAGCGGTGGCTAGCTCGTTAGCCATTAGCTGGCGAATATAAACAAGCTGCGAAAGGAATGTGAAGGTTGCACGACTTTTGTAGATTCCACGGTGTAGAGAAAGTCTCACACAAGCAGCTCAGATTGATGATAAAATCGAAATTGATTGAAATCAGGTGCAATTCCAGTACAAACACGTGACTGCAATTGTGTCATCTTAACGGTTTATCAAAGGGCGGGAGCTAACTAACTAACTAGCTAGTTAGCTAACTAACCCACCTCAGAGTAGAATTTTACACTAATCAGGAAACGACTCATTTTTCGCTAGCTAACTGAAGCTAATAATTGTTAGCATGTTTATCAGAGTAGCTTTTCAATCAGTAAAGCTGTTCATTAAGCTAACTCCGCAGTTATTATTCATGGTAGCAGCTAGCTTAACTGGACATTCTGAATATATATATATATATATATATATATATATATATATATATATATATATATATATATATATATATATGAGAGAGTGTCAGTTTTGTTTTTGCTTTGGTTAAATCCCGAATTGCACATATAGTGCACGGTATAAGGGTTCATCGCCCTAGTGCACTTACTTGGAACATTGGCTGTGTTTATGCCGATAGTTGTCTTAAAATTTAAAAACTGTTCTGCAAAATTATTATTTTTCTTCACACTTCACTGCTGTTGAGTTCCACCGATAATAAATGACAAAAAAATGTCAACGTGTACAAGTTTCTGGAAGGAGTCTCCAGTGTCAGAGCTTTGTAACAGTCAGAGGTAAACCTGAGGGAACGAATGTTTATAGCTGCTGTATGATAAATATGATGTGTTCTTTAATAGAGGAAGCATTGGATTATAATTGTTGGTAAATTGCTGTGGTATGAGAGGAAAAAAACACTTGGATGTTCTATTATTGTTAAATAGTTAGCTTCGCGGTGGTGACCCGTTACGTTTGCCGTAGGAGTAATAACGGTTATTGGAGCGTTCACGTGAACTGTGAAGTATTTCTTTCTGAAAGGAGGTTGTGAAGTTCTTGATTAAATAAAAGTTTAATAATGTAGTGTTGAATGAAATTTTAATACAATGAAGAAAAGTTTCTGATTGTAGAAAGCGCTAAATCCTCATTCTGTTATGTCGGATGTGAGAGGAATCGGAACAGGCGTCACTTTTTCCGCAGTGAGTGTGAGCACGCCCCTGTAAACCATCACATCATCAAAATGTATACAGCCATATTGAATGAGCAGTTATGACCCTTTTCGCTTTCCGTTTTCCTTATATGGTCATTGTTTCCTGTTCTTTAGCTGCGTCTCAAATCACACACTATAAATGAACAATTGACACTTTAGACAGTTAATTGAACAGATTTTTTAAAAAATTTTTTTATTTTTTTATAAACGTTTTGAGTTTTTCCATGTTATAAAATTAGAACCCTCCGTCTGTGTTCCCCTGAGTACCCTGTTATTCTCTGTAGAACCCAAAGCAGAGTGAAAGTGTTCTGAACCTTTTAGGAGGCTAAGACTGACTAGTCCAATTGTTGTGCTGCACAAAGTATTGGCACCCTCGCCCATTAGTGGTGGGTTTTTGGTCTGTTTATATGTATTTTGAAGTGATGAATGTGGTAGAGGGGTGCCAATACTTTGTAAACCGCCCACTGATTGAAGGCAGACTGAACAATAGGAGCGCTTGTGTGAGTGGGGTTTAATCCTATACCCGTCCCCGTGACTCGGATTTGGGCTGAGGGAGAGCAGGTCAAGTGAGAACTCAGTGACGGAAACTCTCTCTCTCTCTCTCTAACACTCGTGGTCTATCGTCATTTCCTGTCACAAATCTGTAAAATGTTCTCTGAGGAGCCATTGTTCTCCACATATCCTTCCCATCCCTCTGCAGACCGGCTCACATTAATGTCCTGCGTCTCTCTAACGTCCAACAGTGAGATCATGGATGTGTTCACGGTTTTATAGTGACACGTGCTTACACACACACACACACACACACACACACAGAGGAGGCTTGTTTTCATGCATCGGTTGTGCACCAGCCTCGTCTCAATAACGGAGCCCTCACTATATGCCAGCAGTCGTGTAAAGTGTGTACAAGTCTTAAAGACGGCTAAATAGTTCATCATTACGTTCAGTGTTCGTGTTTGAACACACT
>NC_030431.2:4850000-4872500 GCF_001660625.3 Ictalurus punctatus | reverse complement strand
GGATGTTTTGATAATCAGACTCGTATTTAAGCAGGAGGTGAAACTCTGCATGTCGGTACTCACAAGGCCATATTTCAGTCTCTTCTGCCGTGTGTGTGTGCTTAACACGTGATTTATGCGCCGCCACAGCGATTATTAAGCCACGGGGGAAAACCCGCGCCGCCCGCGGTGTGTTTAGTGTAATCACGGCGAGGCCGAGCGCAGGATTAAGCTCCTGTGTTTGTTTGAATATTGGAGTTTAAATGTTTGCGTCGGGCGTCGGCGTTCACGGGAAGAGAAAGTTCCTGTAACTGAATTATGTATACTGAACAAATACTCTGTGTGTGTGTGTGTGTGTGTGTGTGTGTGTGTGTGTGTGTGTGTCCTCAAATCTGCTGATAGTAAAAGAAAACGTGTATGCCGTAGGCCATTAATCAGGCAAGTGATAATATCAGAATATTTAACAGCTAGGGAGGTTGACTAGGTAGGCTGCCTATTTAGGGAAGATAAAGCCGGTCCCATTTACGAGGTTAAATAGAGCACTTATCTTGGACATCTTTGGACCATCTCACTCTCCTGTTCACCGAATGCAACAAACATGGTGCAGGAAATTTCATTATGATTCATTGAAAGATCTTCGTGACTTGTTTCCATGGTTACAGTAAGCTAGGTGACTGATCCTGAACTGATTTTCTGCGATATACGGTGCTGCGAAAAAGTATTTGTCCCATCTTGATTTCGTCTGTGTTTGAGTATCTATCATACTAAATATTAAAAACTTCTCTTAAATGACCAGAATTTAACATGAAACAAAGGCAGCCTGAGGAAGCACAAAATACAGTTTTTAAATGATAATGTCATTTATTGAAGTAAAAAAAGTTCTCCAATACAAACTGGGGCTGTGTGAAAATGTATTTGCCCCCGTAGTTACTAAAAAAATCAATGAAAGTGCATTCATAATGGGGTTCAGCTGGACTAGACACAACCAGGTGTAATTACTGCAAACCCTGTTCAATCAAATCAACACGTGGACAACTTTTTCAACAGCAGGAAGTTAAAACGTCTTACCCAGGAGCGCACTATACCAAAGTTGAAAGGAATTCCAGAAATGGTGAGGAAGAAGGTGATTGAAATACATCAGTCTGGGAAGGGTTACAAAGCTACTTCAAAGACTCTGGGACTTCAAAGAACCACAATGAGAGCCGTTATCTCCAAATGGAAAAACTCAGCACAGTAGTGAACCTTCCCAGAAGTGTCCAACCTTCCAAAATTCCTCCAAGAGCACAGCAACGACTCATCCAGCAAGTCACAAAAGAGCCAAGGACAACATCAAAGGAACGACAGGCCTCTTTTGTATCAATAAAGGTCACTATTCATGACTTCACTATCAGAAAGACACTGGACAAAAATGTCTTCCATGGAAGAGTGGTGAGGTGAAAACCACTGCTAACCCAGAAGAACATTAAGGCTTGCCTGAACACACCTTGATGATCCTCAAACCTTTTGGGAGAATGTTCTGTGGACTGATGAGAAGAAAGTGGAACTGTTTAGAAGCCCGGGATCCCGTTAGATCTGGCGTAAACCAAACACAGAATTCCACAAAAAGATCATCATACCTACGGTCATGCATGGTGGGGGAAGTGTGACGGTGTGGGGATGCTTTGCTGCTTCAGGGCCTGGGCAACTTGCAGTAATTGAGGGAAACATGAATTCTGCTCTCTATAAGAAAATCCTAAAGGAGAATGTCCAGTCTTCAGTCTGTAAGTTGAAACTCGAGAGCGGCTGGATTCTGCAGCAAGACTATGATCCAAAGCGTATCAGTAAGTCCTAGTCCTAGAAGTAAGGGAACGTCTGATCTCCAGTTTTCAGAAGCGTTTGGTTGCAGTTATTGCTGCTAAAGGTGGCACAACCAGATTTTAGTTTAAGGAGGCAATTAGTTTTTCACATGGCTGATAGGTGTTGGATCACTTATTTTGCTTCAATCAAAAATAAATCAATAAAACAGTATTGTGTGTTTGAAGATTGAACACTATTGAGAATGAGATGTACACCAACGCAGGAGAAATGGAAGGAATTAGCGAGTTAAATAGTATTTGTTAGCTAGCCTTAATTACTAAATTAGCTCACTGCGTCGGTTTCAGGTAGTGTTTGATTTGTTAGCTAGTCAACTAACTACGTTGCTCGTATGTCGCAGATGTCACTTTCCAGCTAGCGTTAATTTAGCAAAGTAGTATGCTGTATTCATCTCGGGTAGTGTAGCGGTGTTAGCGGTGTGCAGGTTTGGACGCTCTGGCAGAGGGACGATCGGCTTTGCTAAGCAAGAGAAACTCCATGCCGGAGATGACAAGCTAGGCTGAGAACACTGCTTCCAGACAGGTTGCGTCCACTTTGTCCAGTACTGCTGTGATTTGGGGCAGAACCTGTTGTTGTTGTTGTTGTCGTTGTTGTTGTTGTTGTTTTCTCTGTGTCTGTGTTAATCACGGTCTTGTTTCAGACGAACCGTAGCCGCGGGAGACACGCAATAACGATCTTCTGACCGCTTTCCATAACCGTGTCTGTGTCATACTAAAGAAGTCGAACTGTGTGTGTGTGAGAGATCCAGCATGTGTTAGACGTTTTCCTGTTGTGTGTATAACGCTGGTGAAGAACAGAGTGTATTCTGTGTTCCAGATGTTGCCTCTGTCTTTACGTCTCTCTCTAACACAAACAAATCTGATTATTTATTTCGCTAATAGAAAGACAAACACAAACCCGGATATGAGGTGTGTGAGTGTGTGTGTGTCCATGTGTCCTTGCACTCCTTCCAGCAGCTCTGGGTCGAATTAATCCCAGCTTAAGGTCACAGAGTTAATGTGTCTCTGTGTTTACGACTCAATGTTTTCCCCTTCAACTGAAAGTAAACATGAAAGAAATGATTATTTAACGACTAAACCGTATGAAGGTCAAACACGCACCCACCCCTACGCACTCACACACCGGTACATTACCTATTCATAATGTAACAAGGTTGTTCAGTATGGTGACAGGTACAGAGGCCACGCCTCCTTTCTCTGAGACTGGCGGAAAAGATAGAGGCCACGCCTCCTTTCTCTGAGACTGACAGAAAAGATACAGAGGCCACGCCTCCTTTCACTGAGACTGAAATGAATCTCTTATCCTCTCAGAGCTGTTTTGTTGCAGGTGTTTGTGTTTTGCGTGTTTGTTTATTTGTGTTTGAAGTCTTGTTGCCGTGCAATTCCTCACGTTCACTTCTGATTGGCCGATAAGCGGCAGAAATGCGTGAAAGGCGATAAAACCCCGTCAGATTGTTGAGACGATATGGCAGCCGACGTCTGTAACCAGCACATCACACACACACACCGTCCAAGACGGGAGGGGCGAGAGAGAGAGAGCGCACAGCCAGATTTCTTTCTTCACACTCGCACAAACGTGTGAAAGCGTTACGAGTGCAGAGATAAAAGAGAGAACTGAAAAATTCTGATGAAAGATAAGGTTCAAGTTTCTGAAGAAATGCTTTACAAATTACTTTATAAACGGGATAAAAAAACACGAGAGAAGGGGGCAGAGAGAGAGAAAAGGTTGCAAGGAGTGATGGATGAAAGAATGAATTGATGCAAGAAAGAGAATGAAGAGTGTGTGTGAGAGCTGTAAATAGATGCCTAAGTGTTTAATGATGTGACAAACATTTTAAGAATTTTAAGTTCTCTCTGTCTTTCTCTCTCCGTTTTTGTTTTTCTCTCGCTCTCTTTTTCTTTCTCTCTCTGTCCGTCTCTGTCTCTCTCTCTCTCTCTCTCTGTCCGTCTTTCTCTGTCTCTTTCTCTCTGTGCGTCTCTCTTTCTGTCTCTCTTTCTCTCTGTCCGTCTCTCTTTCTGTCTCTCTTTCTCTCTGTCCGTCTCTGTTTCTGTCTCTCTTTCTCTCTGTCCGTCTCTGTTTCTGTCTCTCTTTCTCTCTGTCCGTCTCTGTCCGTCTTTCTCTCTGTCTGTCTCTCTCTCTCTCTCTCTCTCTCTGTCCGTCTCTGTCTCTCTCTCTCTCTCTCTCTCTCTGTCCGTCTCTTTCTCTGTCTCTCTCTCTCTTTCTCTCTGTGCGTCTCTCTTTCTGTCTCTCTTTCTCTCTCTCTGTCTCTCTCTCCGTCTCCCTCCGTCTTTCTCTCTGTCCATCTCTGTCTCTCTTTCTCTCTCTCTGTCTCTCTCTCTGTCCGTCTCTCTTTCTCTGTCTGTCTCTCTCTTTATCTCTCTCTGTCCATCTCTCTCTCTGTCTCGCTTTCTCTCTCTCTCTCTGTCTCTCTTTCTGTCTCTGTCTGTCTCTCTCTCTGTCTCTCTTTCTCTCTCTCTGTCTGTCTCTCTTTCTGTCTCTGTCTGTCTCTCTCTCTGTCTCTCTTTCTCTCTCTCTGTCTGTCTCTGTCTCTCTCTCTCTTTGTCTCTCTCTGATCTGTTCATTTATTTAAGTATCTAGGTATTTAGAAATACTATTTATGTGATGCAAGAATGATGGACACTTCATGAATGGTTAAAATACAGGATGGTTAAAAGTCAAAGTTTCTCTGTGTCTCTGTGTCTCTGTGTCTAGACTCCACACGGCTCAGAAGGCAATAAAACAGACGCAGGTTACAGTTCAGAAAATCGGGAAAGAGATTGAGGAGAAGCTTAGAACTACAGCAGCCTGTACAGAACGGGTATGAGACACACACACACACACACACACACACACACACACACACACACGCACGCAGTGTAATTCCCCTGTTTTTCAGTGATGATAAAGTACACGCTCTTTACGGTGAGGCCTGTGTGTGGAATGGGTTAGGATTTAGAGTGTGTGTGTGTGTGTGTGTGTGTGTGTGTGTGTGTGTGTGTGTGTGTGTGTGTATATGTGTTGTACAGCTCCTCATAAATATGTCATTAAATCCTCCAGCAGTCGCTCTCTTGTGTTTGGGAGGATTTAGCGGAATATAAAACAAAATCTCCCACGTCTGCGGTTCTGCTCTCTGGATAACGAACGACAAGGAAACGGATAAATAAAAGGAAAGAGAGAAACACAAAACAACGAGGCGGACGAAAAGGAAATCCAAAAGTAGAAGCTAAAAGTAAAGAAACGAAAAGATCCGTTAAAGAGAAAGTGGGAAAGGTCAAAGAGACGCAAAGGGAAATGTTTAAAAAAAACCGTCGAATTGAAACGGGGAAGCAGAAAAGAAAAAAGAGAGAAAACACAATCAACTTTCTTTTTAAGAAAAGAGGAGAGAATTGAAAGAATAGGGGGGGGGGGGGGAATAAAAAGGTCTTTGTAAAATTGGTAAGAAATAAGAAGATGGAAAGATCAACAGAAAGAAAACTAAATGAAGGGAATTAGAAGAAGAAAAAGAATAATAATCTCTGAACGCCGTTAGCTCGCTGTTCAAGCAACGAGAGGAACGGGAAATAATAAAGAAGTAAGAAAAGCGAGAAATATATATAAATAAAAGGGCAAAAACAGAAATGGAATTTTTTTTAAATGAAAAAAGGGGAAAAAACAACAGAATGAGAGTTAAAAATAAACGTATGAACTTGATAAAGATAGAAGTAGCACATTTCTAATAAAATAAAGGAATAATGCACAACACTACTGTAAGTGCCATGCTGTTTATATAAACACACACACACACACACACACACACACACACACACACACACACACACTGCTCAAGGCTGAATTATACCTGCATCTTGCACATACCCGTACACAAGATGGCCGCCGTGTTCACTACATATAGTATCTCGTACTTCCACGTTATTCTAGAGCGCTAACGCTAACCGGATTTTCCAACACGACTACTACTGAAAGCTCTGTTCTGGACCGGTTTTCTGGGTCTTCTAGCTTTATACATGTACAGTGAGGGGTTTAGATTTGAGATGCAGGTCATGACGACGACAGTGTGAAGTTTGAAGAGAGACACGGAGCTCATCAGTGCGTTTAACGTGTGTGTGCGTGTGTGTGTGTGTGTGTGTGTGAGTCGTGCCAACGGTGTCGGCGTTTAGCACGCAAGTGTGTGTCGGGGACGGTGTGTGTATCAGGGCTGATGGAGGCTCTATCACCACTTACACACTGATAAGGAGCACACCATGTTGACTTTGATCCTCATGACCATCATCACCATATCTTCAACATCTTCATCACCGTCATCTTCATCAACACGGATCAAAGAGCTCAGAGTGAGGAAACAACTTTCTCTCTCTCTCTCTCTCTGTGTCTGTGTGTGTGTGTGTGTGTGTGTGTAGAAGAAAGAGCGTGAGTGTATGCAGTTGCGTATCGGTGTGTTACGGAGCGAGGTGGAGAGACAGAGGAAAGCTCTGCTGAGAGAGAGGGAGGCGCTGCAGAAAGAGAGAGTGCTGCTTCAGAAGAAAGGTACACACACACACACACACACACACACACACACACCTGTGAGCGGGGATTTTCCTGAGTCAGCTCAGTCACAGATTAATCCAGATCTGACACGTCCACACATCCTGATTACCCTGGTGCTCAACATACAACACAGCACGGTTATCCAAAAGATACTGGAGTCCTGTCGTCATGGTGACCAGAAAAATATTCGAAATAGTCCCAGTGAGATTATTCTGACCGTGCTGAAGTTGATCATTTTCGTGTCTTTTATTCCTCTTATACCACACGTACGTTTCCGAGAATCTGCGAAGAAGCACGAACTCTTCTGAAGTTACAGCTTCCGACCGTTCGAAAGCGCTGACACCGGAGACTCCTTCCATACACGTTACGTACTCGACATTAGAAAACGTCACCGTAACCACAGTTTTGCGAACGAGCTGTTGCTATAGAAGCGCTAACTTATAACGAGGGCCCGAGATGTGCAGCTGCGCTACGGTCAGAGCCGCTGTTACAGAGAGCTGATCAACACCTGACGACCAATCAGAATCCAGAACTCTACGGCAGCGTGGTTTAAATAAATAATGGGGTGCACGAGTGTGTCGGTTCACCTGGGGAGCAGATGGCACATGACAGAGTTGGCCTCCAAACTCCCCAGACCTCGATCCCCAGAACCCAAACTGATCATGTGACCGCATCAGAGTCTAAAGTCAGGGTGTGTTTTATTCATGTACAATACACACTTGTCTAAAATCCACTCATCACTGCCTGCTGCCATTCAGGTTAATCCTCTTCTTAGAGAGAGAGAGATAGCGTGTGTGAGAGAGAAGGAGAGAGAGAGAGAGAGAGAGAGAGACATTTGATGTTGGCAGGATGTTTGACCACAAGGGCTGGGCTCCATTATCTAAGCACACACACACACACACACACACACACACACACACACACACACACACACACACTCTCAATGATAGGATGATGAGTCAGCAGACTAACATCCCACACTGCATTGTGTTTGAGTGTTTGACAAATTGAGTCTAGTAAACTCAGTTTAGAGACCGAGCAGCCTGTCCTGACTAGCTCTGAGAGACACACACACACACACACACACACAGTGTGGGAATGTAGTCATTAGGGGGGCCCAGACCACCTGCCCGCATCACCAGATGTTTTGCAAATGTAAAGTCTGTTTGTGAAAAGAAAACTGTTAAATGTTCCAACCCAGTCATGGGCCACATCCCAAACCACATATTACTGCACTATAGGGCAAGATAACTAGGGTTCACTCTAACCAACGGGATATTGGTAGCTAGTGAACACCCTTAGCTAGGGGACACTTGAGGTCATGGGACACTGGAGGTTATGGGACACTGGAGCTTAGGGGACACTAGAAGCTAGTGGACACTGGAGGCTATAGGACACGAGGTTAGGGGACACTAGAAGCTAGGGGACACTGGAGGTTAGGGGACACTAGAAGCTAGGGGACACTGGAGGTTAGGGAACACTGGAGGTTAGTTGACACTGGAGGTTATGGGACACTAGACGCTAGAGGACACTGGAGGTTATGGGACACTGGAGGTTAGGGGACACTGGAGGTTAGGGGACACTAGAAGCTAGGGGACACTGGAGGTTAGGGGACACTAGAAGCTAGGGGAAACTGGAGGTTAGGGGACACTGGAGGTTACGGGACACTAGAAGCTAGGGGAAACTGGAGGTTAGGGGACACTGGAAGCTAGAGGACACTGGAGGTTAGGGGACACTATAAGCTAGGGGACATGGAAAGCTAGCGTTGAAAACTAGCTAATGAGTAAACTAGGGGACAGCGAGTACAGTCCTGTTATTGATTATCGAGTAACAACATGATGACATCATCAAAAAGTGACAGCCAAATGTAGATAGTCATGGGCTGTGTCCTATAAAACTGTGTGACTGTACATCTCTCTCCATTTCTGTGTGTGTGTGTCAGTCAGTCTCAGCAGCAACTGTGCCAGTGTTGACGTGTCTAGACATTCCAAATGTGCGTACACACACACACACACACACACACGGTGCTTTGATGCTATAAGGGTGGAATGCTGATGCAGTTAAAGATGGCCGAAGCTGTAAAACACATCGTGATAGATAATCAGTACTGACAGTGTCTCTGTGTCTGATAGAGATCAGCTGTGTGTGTGTGTGTGTGTGTGTGTGTGTGTGTGTGTGTGTGTTTGAGAGAGGGAGATAGAGTTTGTGCTAGAGCCGCTCGGCCGATGTTCTAGTAAGAACACTGGATAACCTGATGATTAGAAAGCTGTGTACATAAGCACTTCATAACACGTGCAGTTAATAGAGTGATACAGACAGTGTACATGACATGAGGGGTGTGTGTGTGTGTGTGTGTGTGCGTGTGTGTGTGTGTTCCAGAGGAGGCGTTCAGCTGTAAACACCAGACTCTGGATTTGGAGCGAGACACTCTCACTGATCTACAGAAGGACAGCACTGCTAAAAGGTCAAACACTCACTCTCAATCACTCTCTCTACATCACTCCATCACTGAATATCACTCTCTCTACATCCCTCCGTCACTGAATATCACTCTCTCTACGTCCCTCCGTCACTGAATATCACTCTCTCTACGTCCCTCCGTCACTGAATATCACTCTCTCTACATCCCTCCGTCACTGAATATCACCCCCTCTACATCCCTCCGTCACTGAATATCACTCTCTCTACATCCCTCCGTCACTGAATATCACTCTCTCTACATCCCTCCGTCACTGAATATCACCCCCTCTACATCCCTCCGTCACTGAATATCACTCTCTCTACATCCCTCCGTCACTGAATATCACTCTCTCTACATCCCTCAGTCACTGAATATCACCCTCTCTACATCCCTCCGTCACTGAATATCACCCCCTCTACATCCCTCCGTCACTGAATATCACCCCCTCTACATCCCTCCGTCACTGAATATCACTCTCTCTACATCCCTCAGTCACTGAATATCACTCTCTCTACATCCCTCCGTCACTGAATATCACTCTCTCTACATCCCTCCGTCACTGAATATCACTCTCTCTACATCCCTCCGTCACTGAATATCACTCTCTCTACATCCCTCCGTCACTGAATATCACTCTCTCTACATCCCTCCGTCACTGAATATCACTCTCTCTACATCCCTCCGTCACTGAATATCACTCTCTCTACATCCCTCCGTCACTGAATATCACCCCCTCTACATCCCTCCGTCACTGAATATCACTCTCTCTACATCCCTCAGTCACTGAATATCACTCTCTCTACATCCCTCCGTCACTGAATATCACTCTCTCTACATCACTCCGTCACTGAATATCACTCTCTCTACATCACTCCGTCACTGAATATCACTCTCTCTACATCACTCCGTCACTGAATATCACTCTCTCTACATCACTCCGTCACTGAATATCACTCTCTCTACATCACTCCGTCACTGAATATCACTCTCTCTACATCACTCCGTCACTGAATATCACTCTCTCTACGTCCCTCTGTCACTGAATATCACTCTCTCTACATCCCTCCGTCACTGAATATCACTCTCTACATCCCTCCGTCACTGAATATCACTCTCTATACATCACTCCATCACTCTCAATCACCCCCTCTACATCCCTCCGTCACTGAATATCACTCTCTCTACATCCCTCCGTCACTGAATATCACTCTACATCCCTCTGTCACTGAATATCACTCTTTACATCCCTCCGTCACTGAATATCACTCTCTCTACATCACTCCGTCACTGAATATCACTCTCTCTACATCACTCCGTCACTGAATATCACTCTCTCTACATCCCTCCGTCACTGAATATCACTTTCTACATCCCTCCATCACTCTCCGTCACTCTCTCTACATCCCTCTGTCACTGAATATCACTCTCTCTACATCCCTCCGTCACTGAATATCACTTTCTACATCCCTCCATCACTCTCCGTCACTCTCTCTACATCCCTCTGTCACTGAATATCACTCTCTCTACATCCCTCCGTCACTGAATATCACTCTCTCTACATCCCTCCGTCACTGAATATCACTCTCTCTACATCCCTCTGTCACTGAATATCACTCTCTCTACATCCCTCCGTCACTGAATATCACTTTCTACATCCCTCCATCACTCTCCGTCACTCTCTCTACATTCCTCTGTCACTGAATATCACTCTATTACTCTATATTGCTCCGTATTGCTATTTGTGTGCTAAATATCAAAAATGTGTGTGCGCGTGTTCTGCTCAACAGAGAGCTGTTCCTGAAGTCCAGCGCTCAGCTCACGTTCCGCTGTCGTCAGCTCCTCTCTGAACTCTCCTACATCTACCCCATCGACACAGTGAGACACACACGCTCGCACACACACACGCACACACGCACGGACTCATGAGTTAAAACCTGAATGCATTGTTTGTTATTTACAGAACAGTCAGTCGGACTTTGTGATCTGTGGTGTGAAACTGCCAAACTCTGAAGACTTTCAAGGTAAACTTAAATGTGTGTGTGTGTGTGTGTGTGTGTGTGTGTGTGCGCTCACTGATTGTGTTTGCATTCAGAGTGCAAATTAGCAGCAACAATCACACAACCCCGCCCAAATTAACACTGTAACCAATCACACAGCAGGCCCCGCCCAAAATAAGTAACACTAACCAATCACACAGCAGGCCCCGCCCAAAATGAACAACAGTGTAACCAGTCACACAGCAGGTGTGATTTGAAACACAACCGTAGTTTATTCTGTTGTTTACCACATGTGATGACATAAACATCGACATGGTGAATAAACACTGGACACACAGGGCCGCCATTTTTGACTAAAATAGTAGATCTCTGGCCTTTAGTGTTATTCTGCTCTCTAGCATATTTTCCCTGAGGCAAAGCAGAGTTACCCAATGTGGCCAGGCAGCAATGACTGTGTGTGTGTGTGTGTGTGTGTGTGGCGGAAAATCAGATGCGGGGTTTCAGGGTTTCCCTCCTGCAGTGAAGCATGACTTCAAAGAGTTTGGAGAAGGTAATGGACGCCAGGTTTAGCTATTTGTGCACGCACACACACATTCAAAAACATCCCTCTCTTGCCAGCCTCCACCCGAGTCTAACACATAGTGATATTTGATGCGTTGAATAAATACGGTTGTTGTTGTTATTATTATTATTATTATTATTATTATTATTATTATTCTTTTTATTAAAGTGTGCTGCATTCACTCGCTGATGGTAAAAAAAAACGACTCGCCATGCTTAACGTGGCCCTCAGACGGTCACGGAGGTGTTGCCATGGTGATTCGCTGGGTTTTATTTCAAACAGGACCCTACTGTAGAGTCACGGATGAAGAGCGGAGAAGGGACTTGGCGTGTTCGTTTCCCTGCGGCAGAAAAGACGACAGGAGGGACTTAATCGAAAACAAACGCGCGTTCACGCTTCATTACGTCCCGTCAGCTCTCAGGCGTGTTTTAGCGGTTTGGTGTTTGTTACGGGATCAGATTCAACGGAACGCACCAAAAATTCCACTACTAATCACATTCCACGAAAAAAAAAAATATATATCCATTTTCCCTCTTGTTACTGTTGTCGAGAAATTAATTTTGGAGGTGGAGCCTAAAATGACCATCAACTAGTGTGTGAATGTCCATGTATTTATTTATTTATTCAATGAATGTGATTTACAAATGGAAATTTTATTTTATGTAGAAATTCATCAAACTCCAAAGACCCGTTCAGTTAAATAGCTGTGCTCACTCAGCAGTTCCAGTGGACCTAAATATACTGCCAGGACGACTTCTAAGCCCCGCCCACTATGCGAATAAGGAGCGAGAATGTATTTATTTTTTATGTTTAATTTAGAGTGTACTGTGTATTCTGTAGGTGTTAGCAGCTAATATCACTGATTTGTGTACTCCTAGTGTACTCCGCTATACCACTGATTACGCCCACTTCACCAAGATTAGCTCCGCCCACTTAGCACTGAATGGTCACTCAGTGTAGCAACGTTCACTTTATTGGGACTCGGACGATACAGCCTTTGTATTAGTGAGGTAATTGTGTGTGTGTGTGTGTGTGGGGTCGAAGTAAAGGCCCGTTGGCGCTGGAGAACGGATAATAAAACTCGCGATGTTCTGAAGCAGAAGGGAAATGGCTTTTTTTTATTACTTACAAGCTCAGAACATCGTTAAGCATCACTCTGTATCCAGATTAAACATTCCAGAGATAAAGAACGACCAAACACTTGATTTCCTCCTTTTAGTCGAGCACTGCTTAAAGGCAGTTACCCGGGAGGTCATGTGATCATGCGCGTGTGTGTGTGTGTGTGTGTGTGTGTGTGTGTGTGTGTTTAAATTGTATGTCATTATTTTGGAAGTGCATGCTGTTTGATTACAGGTTGCTAAACCCTGACATTAGCCTCCAGCGTTGGCATCACACCTGTTTAGAGAAGCAAGTTACTCTGGCTGCGTTTCTGCACGCTGACGTCGTGCGCACTAAAATGAGCAACACGAACCGGCTGACCTGCTGTGTTTCGATAAAATATAAAGAGTAAGGATGAAAAAAAAATAATAAAATAATCGGGCTGATCTGGAGTCATGCTCCGTCCCAAATCTCAGATTTTTGCCCCAGCTAGTGTGTCAGTGCACCTGGTTTGGCGTCCCAAATCTCATACTTTTGACCTAAATAGTGTGCCAAAACAACACGCCAGAAAACTCAACATGTCTACACTTTAGTCTCTACAGGACTAAGATTGAAGTGCACTGGTTTTGGTGTCAGGCTCCGTCCCAAATCTCAGACTTGTACTCTAAAGAGGATACATATTTCTACCATTTATATAGTGTGCCAAAACAGCAGTCCAGAAAAGTCACCATGTCTACATTTTAATCTGTGCAGCACTGGGATTGACCCACACTGTTTCGGAGTCAGGTCGTGTCCCGAATCTCACACTTCTCCCCTATGTAATATCGTAGCATAGCGATCCTTTCGTTACCCATCATTCCCTGTAACAAACCTGCCCTGTGTTGTCATTTCTCTCTTCAGCAAAGGATGATGGGAGTCTTGCGGTTGCCCTTGGCTACACGGCGCACCTGGTGTTGATGATTTCCTGCTTCCTGCAGATTCCACTCAGGTATCCCATCATGCACCGGGGCTCTCGCTCGTCCGTCCGAGACACCATCACCGACAAGCTCAGCGAGAAAGAGAGAGAGTAAGAACTTCCTCACGCTAATCACACACTCCTCCTCTTCCTCATTGGGTGTTTACTTTCAAACATTATGCTAATCATATGCAAATTTATAATAACACTGCTTTTCTCTGTTTATTTGCTGGTTGGTGATTTGACAATGATTCGTTCATCAATGCATGCACTTGCTTGCCGTCTCGTTGATCCGCTCACTGACTCACCGATTGATTCGTTTGCGGATTGATTCTTGCATTCACTGACTCACTGATTCAGTCACTGACTGATTTGTTAATTCATTCACCTGTGCACTGTTTCACTGATTCAGTTGTGGTGATTTGCATCATTTCATTTGTTTGCTGAGTCACTGATTCACCGATTCATCTGCTTACCGATTTGCTTTATTGCTGACTGACTGATTCATTCATTCATTGACTCACTGATGTGATTTATGTTCTTACCGACTCAATCTGTTTGTTGATTCGCTGAGTCACTTGTTCATTTGACTCAGTGATTCACGTTTTTACTGCTGTTTATGTAACGGGTTCCTTTTTCACGAAACACTGACATTTGTTGCTGTGTCGAAAGTCGCTGCGTTTTTAAATGTCCACAATTTTCAATATTTTATTTGGTAGCTTGAACTTTGTGCGTGCATGCGTGCGTGTGTAAAATCCACGTCCACCTGTCCATTTGGGCACAACTTAAACATATCTTACACACCACAGACATTCCACTTTCATCTTTCCTGCCCTGTCTTTTCTCCATTTCCACTCTTTCATCTCTCTCTCTCTCTCTCTCTCTCTCTCTCTCTCTCTCTCTCTCTCTCTCTCTCTCTCTCTCTCTCTCTCCTTTTATCTGTCTGTCTCACTTTGGCAGATTTACTATGGCCCAATCGAGTACAGGAGATAAATAATTCTGAGAAGGTCCAGTATGTGAACAAGGTTCTGCACCCGCCGTGTGTGTGTGATCTCACCTGTAAAATCAAACTTTTAGGCTGATAGTTTTAGCGTACGTTTAGAAATGTTTGAGAAACACCTTTAAAGCGTCTCTAAGTGGCCGACCCCGAGTCCTGACTCATAACCGATCAGATTTACAGCTGTGTTTTCCTCTCTGAGGTGTGTGTGTGTGTGGGCGAGGTTACACCACTTCAATCAGCCAAGACGTTAATTTTGCGCAGGATCTACAAGGCTGTCAGGTAAATAACTAAAACTCCATTAACGGAGCCACAGAAAATGCTTTTAGAGCCGTCCAGAATAAACCCAGTGCCCGTGGGTATTTTTATCTTTGTTTTATTCTCTAATAAAAGCGTGGCATGCTGTTCGGTCCTGTTTTGATTACACGCTTGTTTTTCGGATGTGGATGTGATGACGTGGTTGCCACGGAGACCAGTACACAGCACGTCAGATTTGCCCTTCGGAGTCCGGAGACGTTAATTTTTAGCGCCCGTGCGATACGTAATTTACCCCTCGGCCCACATTCCCTTCGCTCAGACGTCTGCCTCGGTGCGTGTTGGCACAGCACGTGAAGCACGCGAGCGTCTCCGCCTGCGCCGTGATTACACGTTTTACAAATCGTACACTTCACATTCCACACGTTCTGATGCTGAAAAGCCCCTAAATGAACACGTCGTTAAAATGTGATGCGTGTGATCCGGGTCAGAGGCATGCGCTCTGCCTCTACAGGTGAGGAATTAAATAATTCATCAGACGTGTGGTGTTTATTATAGCGTTTAGATTTATGTCCTGGAGCGTTTTAGCTAAGACACGATCTAAGACATGCTAACACGCTACTCTCTGATTCACTCATTTGTTCGCTTACCGGTTAACTATCTGTCCCTGAATCACTCAGACTCGTTTGATGACTGATTCAGAAAGCGTCAGGAAGAGTGCAAGCAGTCAGCAAGTGAATCAGCAATGAAACAGCTCACTGAGTCAGTCAGAAAATTAGTTATTACCGACTCACTGATGTCTTTACAGACTCATTTATTTATTTTTGTTTGTTTGTTTGTTTGTTTGTTTGTTTGTTTGCTGGCTGGTTCACTCATTTTTCCGATTCACTGATTCATGATTCACAGAATCTCTAATTCATTTAAAAGAATCATTCAGTCAGCTGTTTCTTTACTGATTCACTCATGTATTTACTCACTGAGTCACTTATTTATTGACTCACTCACTTTTTATGACTCATTTGTTTGCCCTCTTTCTTCCAAGCTGGATGACTCATTTATTCCGAAGCAGAACCCGACCCAAATCAGACCCAGATCCGGCTGTGTGTTAGTGTAGAGTTGTAAAACAGGTGTGTGTGATGACGAGTCGCGAGTCTGAGTGTGATGTAGGAGTGTCAGTGCAGAATAAACTCTCCAACCGTTAGTGAGTTACACAACTCAATCTGAGTCTGGATTTATTCAGTCTGACTGTCTGGCCATTAGTGTGTGTGTGTGTGTGTGTGTGTGTGTGTGTGTTATGTGTTTGTAGACACTAAGCAGTGCACCATTAGAACCAGCTGTGTGTGTAATATTGAGCCTGCTGTTTGTTCTTACCAACTTAATGTCTGTGTGTATGACAGAAAGAGGTGTGTGTGAAAGCTAGTGGCTGTCAGGTGCAGGTATGGGGTGAGTGTGTGAGTTGATCAGGTGGTTGTGAGCAGAACCTGAATGTTTAGCAGTGATGCATTAAAGCTGCCTCGTTAGTGTGAGATAGAAACGATCTAACCTTCTAATTATCCTACACCTCCATTTGTCTCTCTCTGTCTGTCTGTCCCCATCCCCCCCCCCCCCCCCCCCCCCAGTCTTGAGGTGGATGTTGCCAAACGAGGGAGTGAAGGGGAGTGAAGCAGGATCTCGCTCCTTAGCCCCAGTCAGGTGTCAGTGATCAGGCCTGTGTGTCAGAATGACCTTTGACCCCACCTCCCAGGCAGTGTTTGGGATTTCTCTTCCCTCTGGCAGCACGTGTGCATGCGTGTGTGTGTGTACGGCGTCTGGAACGATGTGTGTGAGGACGCCACACACCCCGTCTGAGGGTCATTAAACTGTCAGGGAGGCGGGGCTGGCAAGGACGAGTGAGGTGTGAGCTGATGAGTGTCTCTCAGGCAGCTGATAATGGTGTGAGGGTGATGCACGAGCGAGCTCTGCGCTCCGAGAAGCTTTTAGTGGGGATTTCTCAGGATCTGGACATCACTACGAGGATTTCTCTCCTTCCTGATGGTGCGCCGCCGCTAGTTTTCTCCCCCCTTACCGACGTGCGCTGGCCCTGCCGCACATGTACAGTGTCTCTTTTAAACACAACTCTATTTATTCACAACTCAACTCCTCTATTCACATTTCAACATTTCACCATTTGTGGGCGTGTCCCGGTTGTTGAATGGGATTTGATAAAACATGTACCAGCGTTTAAGTGAAGGGTTTTTTTTTTTTTTTTGCTTGTAGTTGGGTTTGCTATCTGAACTTAGTGTTAACTAGTTAAATTGTTTACTAGCTCTAATGTGAACTCGCTAGCTGTTTCACAGTGTTGGGGAAAATCTGATTGGAAGAACAGGATTTTAAAAAATTCTCCTCCAAACACCAACATCCACGATCCGATCTCAGCATCCCAACCATGAATGATTTCTCAAACATCAGCAGCGTTAAATATCAAACACCAGCGTTCCTCAAATACAGACAACTTTCAAACATCAACACGAACAGCAGCGTGCTCCCTGTGAACACCAGCAGTTTCTCGCAGGTCAGAGGTCACGATGCAAAAGCTTTATATCTTGTTTCTAAACTCACTTTTTTCTAATCAGCACCGCCGCTTCTTGCTCAACTTAAAGATAGAAATTCCTTTTTTCACCCAATATCACCAACGTGGCTGATCTGTGGCGTAAAGACCGCACAGGCTCCGCCCACACCGATCAGGAGAGCGGGGTTTTATCATGTTTTCATCTCAGACCGTGGTATCAAACTGGCATCGCTTAATATTTTTGGGTTTTATTCACTTCAATCTGTGTTAAACGTGACGGACGGAGTCGGAGAAATACCGAACATCAAGCGTCATCAGTCTATCACAACGCGTACCGTCGTTTTACATTCTTTTATACATGTCGGGATATAAAATGTCAGCTAGAGTCAGCCACGGCTTTTTATTTTATTTTTAAAAAGTTTTATTAACATATAGCTGAATGAAGTCCAATCCGATTTTTTTTCTGCTTGTGACTCTTTCCACGGTGCTTTAGCTTAAACACAGACTTGTAAACAAAAAAAGAAACCTGTGCAGCAGACATCTGTATCTCCCTCTCCCAGTCTCTCTCTCTCTCTCTTTATTTTCCCTTTCTTGTCATTTTCAGTTGTGTAGTAATAAATGGGATGGACACACACACACACACACACACACACACACACACACACACACACACACACGCACTCGTATCCTAACCTCTCTTTCCTTAACGTACCCTTGTTTGGAATCCGGGATGTTTCCTCCTCGTTGCCCCCCCGGTACATTCTTGCAGTGCAGTGGGCTCTAACCACATGTTGCTGCCATATTCCTCCTCTCTGCTGAGATGTGATCCAGATGTCTTGTGGGTAATCGAGTCCAGAACGTGGCCCGCTTTAGTGCAGCTGCTCGTTCATCGTGTTATTCTACCGATCACTCTGAAACGATCCACTTTAACGAGAGTGAAAAAAACGACAAGCTGATTGACACATTGCTGCATGAGCACGGTCTCTAAATACCACTACAGAGAGACTGGAGAGAGAGAGAGAGAATCTGAAACTGAGAGACAGGAGAGGGTGGAGGGTAGAGACAGACAGACCGGAGACAGGGAGAGAGACTAGAGAGAGAATCTGGATCGGAGAGAGACGGGAGACTGGGAGAGAGACGGGAGACTGGGAGAGAGACGGGAGACTGGGAGAGAGACGGGAGACTGGGAGAGAGACGAGAGACGGGAGACTGGGAGAGAGACGGGAGACTGGGAGAGAGATGAGAGTGGAGTGGGAGGGAGACGGGAGACTGGGAGAGAGACTGGAGTGGAGACTGAGAGAGACGGGAGTGGCGGGGGGGGACTGACCGTGGAGTGGGAGAGAGACTGGAGTGGAGTGGGAGAGAGACAGGAGTGAAGTGTGAGAGAGAGTATTGAGTGGGGTGGGAGAGAGACGGGAGACTGGGAGAGAGACGGGAGACTGGGAGAGAGACGGGAGACTGGGAGAGAGACGGGAGACTGGGAGAGAGATGGGAGTGGAGACTGAGAGAGACGGGAGTGGGGGGGGGGGCTGACCGTGGAGTGGGAGAGAGACTGGAGTGGAGTGGGAGAGAGACAGGAGTGAAGTGTGAGAGAGAGTATTGAGTGGGGTGGGAGAGAGAGTGGGGTGGGAGAGAGACGGGAGACTGAGAGAGACGGGAGTGGAGTGGAAGAGAGACGGGAGACAGAGAGACTGGAGTGGGAGGGAGACTGAGAGAGACTGGAGTGGGAGGGAGACTGAGAGAGACGGGAGTGGAGTGGAAGAGAGACGGGAGACAGAGAGACTGGAGTGGGAGGGAGACTGAGAGAGACTGGAGTGGGAGGGAGACACAGAGACTGGAGTGGGAGGGAGACACAGAGAGACGGGAGTTTGAGGGAGACACAGAGAGACTGGAGTGGGAGGGAGACTGAGAGAGACTGGAGTGGGAGGGAGACTGAGAGAGACGGGAGTGGGAGGGAGACACAGAGACTGGAGTGGGAGGGAGACACAGAGAGACGGGAGTGGGAGGGAGACAGAGAGACAGGAGATCAGTTCCAGTTAATGCACTGCTGAGTGCTGGATTGTGATTGGTCGACAGGTGTTGATTAGTTTTCTATAACAGCGGCTCTGACAGTAGCGCATCTGCACACCACAGCTTTATATTAATCGTTCTAATACTTTATCGTTTCTATAGTAACGGCTCATTTACAGGAACGTGTACACTACTGGTTGATCAGGTGAAGTTTTCTGTAAATGTAACATTTTTTACAGAAGGAGTCTCCAGTGTCGGCTCTGTGTAACAGTCAGACGTAAAGCTGTAGCTTTTCCCACATCTTCAGGACAGAAGAGTTTACACGTCTGGGCGGTTTCTCACGGACACGACGAGCTGCGTTTTTTATCCTATTAACCTGAAGAGATAGAATAACGAGAGCTGCGTCCTGAACAGCCTTTAAAGGCTGCCTATTTAGGGCCCTAGTGCGCCGCGTTTCGATGGGAGGATGATGACTGTGTTAGGAGTGAACATGTTAGCATGTGAATCTTCCCTCCTTCTTCTCTCTCTCTCTCTCTCTCTCTCTCTCTCTCTCTCCATCTTTTCTAGATTCTAATGCAGTAAAGCTGCTCGGCATGACTTTACCACTTAATACTGAACTTCTGCTTTCACTGGAAAAACTCCCACACCGCTAACCGTTAGCCTTGTGCTGAAAACGAATTCTCCATCTTACAGAACGTCCTCATTAACACAGTCCAGCTCGAGAACTGGCAGTGTGGAGAAACATCTCACACGTTTATACTGAGTACTGGCCTCCTTCACTCAGACTGACACACAGGCCACGCCTCCTTCACGCAGACTGACACACAGGCCACGCCTCCTTCACTCAGACTGCCCCACAGGCCACGCCTCCTTCATGCAGACTGCCCCACAGGCCACGCCTCCTTCACGCAGACTGACACTCAGGCCACGCCTCCTTCACGCAGACTGACCCACAGGCCACGCCTCCTTCACGCAGACTGACCCACAGGCCACGCCTCCTTCACTCAGACTGACCCACAGGCCACGCCTCCTTCACTCAGGCTGACCCACAGGCCGCGCCTCCTTCACTCAGGCTGACACACAGGCCGCACCTCCTTGGCGTAGACTGGCACTGGGGCCACACCTCTTCATTAAACCATCTGTCACTTTGACCTCAAAGTTCTTCTGAATTAGTTCGATAAATAAATTAAAGTGTGTGTGTGTGTTTCAGGTTCCCTCTTTATCCACGCGGAGAGAGATTCCACTTCGAGTACGGTGTTTACCTGCTCAACAAGAACATCGCTCAGGTAACACACACACACACACACACACACACAAAAGCTTCTAGTAGACATACAGCAGGCTTCACTTCAAGTTGTAAACACGGAATGTGTCATGCCATTTTATGTAGTTGCCCTGTGTGTGTGTGTGTGTGTGTGTGTGTGTGTGTGTGTGTGTGTGTGTGTGTGTCCGTTAATGGCCTGCACTTCCTCTTCACTGTGCACTTTTGGGACTGTGTTTAATGAACCATCTTTGAAGTAGTTACTAACACACACACACACACACACACACACACACACACACACACACACACACACACAGTGACGGGCTGAAACATACTTGGCAGTGAACGAATCCCTGACTATTAGCTCATTCAGCTGCTGTGGGATGGAAACCATATGAACACACACATGCACGCGCGCACACACACACACACACACACACACACACACACACACACACACACAGCAGAGCGCTCTCAGTCTATTAGCTTCTGTTTTCATGTTGATGTTGTTTATGTATTAACACACTGTATATATTTACGACTAATACTCGTTTCTGATTGGCCGGCTGGAGCATGTGTTATCGTTTCGTCGATCCAATCTTCAGTCAAATCTCAGCTCGACATGTCTGATATTATGTTGTACAGTAACCATGCCAACGGCCCTAAACATCACCTCTAGGCTAGGACAGTGTTTGTGCTTTGCTAAACAGCACGGAGAAAAATGAGAGACATGGATTTGCGCAGATCCAGTGATTTACGTTCCGGACGTAACCATGGCAACAAACGCTCCGTCATAAAGCGTCAGGGTGTTCTTCACCTCCGCCTCGTCCTCTCTTCTTTAAGTCTCGCGTGTGGTTTTATTTTATATCATTCCTGTCTCCTCATATATGTCGAGGTTACGTATGGATAAAAACGAATAAATAAACTGATAACAGTGAGAGAGAGAGAGAGAGAACAGGAAGACGTGAGATGGAGGGGAAAAGAGAGAGATGGTGGGGAAAGTGGATTAAAGTGGAGAAACAGACAAAGAAAAGAGATGGATGGCTGTAGGGAGAAATGACTGAAGGAGAGGGAGACTGAGAGAGACGTGACGGAAGGAGAGGGAGACGGAGAGAGAGACGTGACGGAAGGAGAGGGAGACGGAGAGAGAGACGTGACGGAAGGAGAGGGAGACGGAGAGAGACGTGACGGAAGGAGAGGGAGACGGAGAGAGACGTGACGGAAGGAGAGGGAGACGGAGAGAGACGTGACGGAAGGAGAGGGAGACGGAGAGAGAGACGTGACGGAAGGAGAGGGAGACGGAGAGAGACGTGACGGAAGGAGAGGGAGACGGAGAGAGACGTGACGGAAGGAGAGGGAGACGGAGAGAGACGTGACGGAAGGAGAGGGAGACGGAGAGAGACGAGACGGAAGGAGAGGGAGACGGAGAGAGAGACGAGACGGAAGGAGAGGGAGACGGAGAGAGAGACGTGACGGAAGGAGAGGGAGACGGAGAGAGAGACGTGACGGAAGGAGAGGGAGACGGAGAGAGAGACGTGACGGAAGGAGAGGGAGACGGAGAGAGAGACGTGACGGAAGGAGAGGGAGACGGAGAGAGAGACGTGACGGAAGGAGAGGGAGACGGAGAGAGAGACGTGACGGAAGGAGAGGGAGACGGAGAGAGAGACGAGACGGAAGGAGAGGGAGACGGAGAGAGAGACGTGACGGAAGGAGAGGGAGACGGAGAGATGGAGAGATGGAGAAGACGAAACACTGATAGTCTGGTAAAAGCCGTGCGTGCGCGCGTGCGTGTGCGTGCTCCCACTAGGAACCTCCTACCGTAAGTATCTAAAAGGAGATCTCCACAGTTCCTGGATAAACTCATCCAAGTGGATCGATAGCTCCATAAGTATTGGCACCCTTTGCTGTAAACGAGTGATATTTTGGACTTGTTTATTTCTCTCGGTTCTGCCTTTATTTGTGTTTAGAGAGGGAGTGAGGAGGCGGAAAGCAA